>NW_003852585.1:2655189-2679441 GCF_000181295.1 Otolemur garnettii
TGTCTCAAACCAAACCAAACCAAACCAAAACAAAACATAACCATATCATAACCATGCACTATAGCAAGGGCAACATAGTGAGACTCTGTCTCAAAACCAAACCAAACCAAACCAAAACAAAACATAACCATATCAAAATTTGGAGAATGCTACTGAAGCAGTACTTAAGGGAGACCTTATAGCACTAAATGCCTATAGTAGGGAAAAAAAGTCTCAAATTAATGACCTCAGCTTCCACATTAAAAAATGAAGGGGAGGGGAAAGCAAGTGGAAGAAAGTAAATAATAAAGGTCAAAGTAGAAATCAATGAATTAAAAAACAGAAAAACAAAGAAAACACCATTGCAACCAAAACTGGCTCTTTAGATCAATAAAATTGTTAAAACTCCATCCAAGCTGATCAGAGAAAAAAGAGCAAAGACAGAAATGACTAATATTAGGAGTTGAGTATTACTATAGCTTCTTCAGATGTGAAAATATCAGATACTATCATAAACATCTCTGTGATAATACATTTGGTGACTTAGACAAATTGGACTCATTCCTTGAAAGACATATGCTACCAAAGCTGACTCCTGAAGAAATAGATAATTTGAGTAGCTCTTTATGTATCAAAAACTTGAATTTGTAGTTGAAAAGTTTTCCCATACAGAAAACTGCAGGAACAAATGGCTTCACTGGTGAATTCATTCTAACATTTAAGGGTAAATTAAAACTAACTATAGAAAAATCATTCAGAAAATGGAAGAGGAGAAAACACTTTCCAACTCATTCTATGAGGCCAGCATCATACAGATACTAAAAACAGACCAAAAACATTATAAGAAAAGAAAATTACATCTTCCCATGAATATAAATGTAAAAGTTCTGAGCAAATTTTATCAAATCAAATCCAACAATACATAAAAGGAATAATACATAATAATCAAGCGGTATTTGTACCAGGAAGGCAAGGTTGGTCTAATGTTGGAAAATCAATCAATTTAGTAGTGAACTAAAAAAGAAAAATAATATTCTCATCTTAATGGAAAAAAAAATCTAATACCTATTGATAAAAACTCTCAAGAAACCGAATAGAATGAAACTTCCTCACCCTAATATAGGGCAGCTACAGCTAACATAAATCTTAATGGTTCAAAAAATTAAAGCTTTCCACCTAAGATTGGGAACATTGCAAAGATGTCAATTCTCACCTTTTCTATTCCACTTAGTATTGGAAGTTTTAGCTACAGAAGTCAAGAAAGGAAGGAGGAAAAGGCAATCAAGATTAAAAAGGAAGAAGTAACAGTGGCTTTATCTACAATGAATTTGATTGTTTATTCACAACCAGTATTTTAGTCTATGTAGAACATCTGATGGAACTACACAAAAAAACCCAATAAGACTAATAAGTGAGTTTATTAAGATTACAGGAGATGAGATCAATACAAAAATTCAGTTGTACTCTTATACACTATATATGAACAATCAGAAATTGAAATAAAAATTGCCATTTAACATAGAATGAAACATACTAAATACTTAGAGATGAACCTGAGAAAAGACATGAGAAACCTCTATAGTAAAAACTATAAAATATTGCTAAGAGAAAATAAAAAAATCTATATAAATATTAATAGATATACCATGTTCACGGAGCAAAAGATTTAATGTTGTTAAGTGTTATTCTCTGAAATGGACCTGTAGTTTCAATATAATACCAGTCAAGATTCCAGGAAGCATTTGTGTAGAAATTAACAAACTGTTTCTAAAGTTCATATAGAAATGCAGACAGCTAAACCAACATTGAAAAAATAAGAACAAACTTGGAGGACTTTCATTACCTGATTTCAAGACTTCTTATAGAGTATAGTAATCTAGACACAGTGGTGTTGGCATCAAGATAGACAAATTGGGCAATGCAACAGATAGGATGTCTAAAAGTAGACTTGCACATATATGGAAAACTTATTTTTCACAAAGGTATGAAAACAATTCAATGGAGAAATGATGCAGTTTTTAGTAAATTGTACTGGAACTATTAGATACTCATACACACAAAAAAATGGATTTTGATTCACACCACACAACATATACAAAAACTAACTCAAAATGTATCACAGGCCTAAATGTAAAACCTAAAATTACAAAGCTTCTAGAATAAAACATGGGAGAAAACGTTGCAACTATGTGTTACATAAACATTTTTTAGATGCTTTGGAGCACAATCCATAAAGAAAACATTCATAAATTATACTCCATCAAAATTTAAAACATCTTCTTTTCAAAGTACACAGTTAAGAGCGTGAAAAAACAAGCCACTGACCAGGTGAAAATATTTCCAAATTATATATCCTATAAGAGACTTGTAACCAGAATATATAAAGAATTTGTATAATTTGTCAATAAAAGGACAACACAAATTTAAAATTATGGCCAAAAGATTTAAATAGACATTTTCCAAAGAGAATATGCAAATATCCAATGAGCAGATGATATGATGCTCAATAGCATTAGCCATCAGAGAAATGCAAATCAAAACCACACTGATGGCAACACCTGTAGCTCAGTGGGTAGTGTGCTGGCCACATACACTGAGGCTGGTGAGTTCAAACCCAGACTGAGCCAGCTAAAACAACAACAACAACAAAAATAGTGGTGCACTGTGGCAGGCACCTGTAGTCCCAGCTACTTGGGAAGCAGAGGCAAGAGAATCACTTAAGCCCAAGAGTAGGAGGTTGCTATGAGGTTGCTGTCTCCCCAGGGTGACAGCTTGAGACTCAGTCTCAAACAAAACAAAACAAAACAAAACACAACACAACACTGAGATACCACTTTACATCCATTATAATAGCTAAAATAAAAATGATAACAAGTATTAGTAAAGATGTGAAGAAATTAAAGCCCTCATACCTAGCTGGTTTTGTGCAAAATGGTATAGCCACATTGGAAAACAATCTGGTAGTTCCTCAAAGGGTTAAACATTATGTGACCTAGTAATTCTGCTGATAGGTATATGCCCAAGAGAAATGAAAACATATGTACATATAAAAATTGGTAGATGAATTTCATAGCATTATTATTCATGATAGTCAAAAGATGGAAACAGCCCAAGTTGTCTGTCCATTGATTGATGACTGGATAAAAAAATGTGGTATATCCATACTGTGGAATATTATTCAGCCATAAAAAATGAAATACTGGTACATACTATAACATGGATGAACCCAGAAAGCATTATGCTAATAAGCCAGTCACTTAAGACCACGTATTTCATGATTCCACTTATACAAAATGTCCAGAATAGGTAAATTCATAGGGACAGAAAGTAGATTAGTGGTTGCCAGGGATTGGGGGAGGGAAGACAGGGAGTGACTACTTAATGGGCACAGGGTTTCTTTTTGAGGTGATGAAAATGTTGTAGAAGTACATAGTGCTGATGGTTGCACCACTCTGTGAATATACTAAAATCACTGAATTGTACACTTTTAAGGGTGAATTTCATGGTATATGGATCATGTATCACTAAAACTGTTATATAAAAAAGAAAAGAAAATGAATCTGTTCTTTCCACTTTTGTTTAGCCCTTTGTATCTTGTGTGCGTGTGCGTGTGTGTGTGTGTGTGCATATTACATAAAATCTTTGGACAGTGGAAGTAGGAGGTAAGAGTCTCAATATGAGGAATGACTTTGTAAAGGAGAAGTGTAATGTTTTATTTATTTTGTTTAATCTGTAAAAGAGACTTTTTCACAAAATAAGGAGCCTGAGGTAGGCCCCATCAGAATGCGTTCAGTTGTCAGAAGTGCAAGTGCATTGGCAACACATAGCTCCAGCTCCCAGTAGACTCCCACTGGTCAGCCAGTGTAAGCCATGTGCCCAGTAAGAGGAGCTTTGGCTTTGGGCTGGGAAAGGGCATGGAAGCAGCCCCTTACAGTCATCTTCCATGTGCTTTTCTCAGCTTGTCCACCCCCCCAATCAAAGCACCCTGGTCTCTTGGACAGCCTGTGTAGCAGAGAGTGAGTGCTGGGCATGGCTTAGAGTCTCAGGTCTGCCACTTAGCTAGATGGATGACTTTGAGGAAGTCACACAGTCTCTCTAAACATCAGTTTTCTCACCTGCTAAACAGGAATAACAACATTTTCATGCACGATTGCCCCAGAGGTGTATATGAAAGCACTCCCTGATGCTTGTTGGTTGCATTCACTTCTGAAACTCTTGTCCGAGTCATTACTGTAATGTCCTCAGATAACAAGTTTGAATGGATATGAACCATTAGTGTGCATCCACTATCACACATGCCAGATTCGAAGTACCCATGTGTAGTGGGCATACTCCACATAGGAGGCTTTTCTCACACATTCTCTCATTTGATTCATGTCAGCTCTGTGGAACCTAGGACTCAGAGATGGCAAAGAACCTGTATAATGTGACACATCAAATGTGTGGCAAAGTTCACACTGGAATCCGGGTCTCCACTAACCTGAGGCTATTTGAAAGCTCATGTGGCCAGGTCTAGGACTGGAAGACATTTGAGGATCATGGCACTCCAATGAGCAGCTTCTGCCAGGAGTTGGTAAAGGCCATCAGACATTTTCCCAGGAGAGATGCATGATGTTCACTTTGGTTCTTTGGCAATCTGGCAACAGGGAATCCTCTCGTGGCACTTCTGAGAATGTTTTCACATAAGAATAGAGATGATAATATGTGACTGGTGGAGCAAGGGGCATACATGCCTTTTGGCATACATTTGTAGATGAGCTAGATGCTTATAAATATTGCAGTTGCACAGATGCAGCAAGGCATGCTGAGACCAGAGTGGTTCTGTCTGGGCAGTATGAGGCCACTGTTCTAAAACCCATTTCCAAAAGGGTTGTGGGATGAGGGTAGCATCCTGCCTTGATGGCTATCACTGCTCCTTAAGGACTGGGACCAGGAAGGTGGGAAATGACTCTGTTTCATTTCCCTCCCCAAGAATTACACCTCCACACACAAGGTTCCTGCCAGCCTGTACCCTCTACTTCCTAAACCTTTCTGGGTTTCAGGTCCTCACCTTTAACCTAGGTCCAGTGACTTGGTCCCTGACTCCTAGAGCTGGCTGCATGAGTACCAGAGAGCCAGTGGAAGATGCTCTTGAACTCTGAACATATGATGGGACTGGCCACTGCAACGGGACTGCTCTGAGCCTGCCTAATACTTGCTCTGCAGAAGGCCAGTCTCTTTTTGGTGTGACAGGCTGATGATGTGGCAGTGAAGAGAATCGCATTCATGAATGCGTAGACTCCCCAGTGCCAGCTCTCTGGGTCTCTTTCCTGAAGGTTGGGTTCCATTTTCTGGAAACACACCCCTGCCTGCTCTAGGGATGGACCAGGAGAAGAAAGGCACCCAGTCTCGGAGCCAGGGAGTCTGGGTTCCAGCTCAGTACCACTGCGGATCCTGGCTGAGCCTGAGTCTGCTCCTGCCCAGCTGCAAAACAAGGGAGAGGATGAAAAAGCCTCCATAGTCCTAGAAAGCGAGGGTGGAAAGGAACTTAGCAAGCATGGTGCTTGTCATTGACGGATGAGGAAACTGAGGCTCAGAGAGGTTGAGAGACCAGGCTAAAGTGAGTGAGGGAATTGGTGGTTGAGTGGGACCTGAGCTCTGGGTTGTCTTGACCTCCAGGCTGGCCGCAGCAGTCTGCACACCCTCTAAAACCCCTTCTAGCTGGCAAACCCGGGCACACTGCATCTGCAGCTTCTGCCCGCTCTGCTCTGTGGGAGGCCTTTCTGTGGAGTCAGTGGCCTCCAGCCGACCTGGACAGGCCATTATTTCATAGGAGTTGACTCCTTGGGGGCAATTCTCCAAGGGCTGCCTTCAGTGTGTCCTGGAAGTAGGCTGGCTGAGAATGGGAACCACGTGGAAATCTCCAGGCTTCACCCAGGCTAGGGTCAGAGCCAACCAGGAAGTAGCAGAGGATTTCTCACCCCTTTCTCCCAGTAAATCTGCCCACTCCAGCATGGCCCACAGTCCCGATGCCAAGACTGGCTGGCTCCTCCTCATGGCTGGCTTGCTCTCCTCCAGCCTGTCTCCTCCTGGTCATGTCCCCACCCCATGCTCCCCCTGCTCCACCAGTGGCCATTGTCCCTTGGCATTTGGTTGTCCCCAAGCATGGTCTTGGCCCTCAGGACAGAGATGAACTCTATCACAGCAAGGACAGCAGCCAGGTGGGGTGGAGCCCGAGCTGCAGTGACTGGACCATCTGATCAGCCTGGGTGGCAGGCCAGGTGGGAAGTCAGGGGCGGATGGGCACTCAGGCAGCTCCAGGCCACATGATCATCTCCACATGGACTACACCTCCATGAGGAGATGAGGGCAGCATCTGCAGGACACAAAGATCTCCCAGGAGATGCAGGTAGCAGACAGGGAGGCTGGTTCTCTAAGGAGATGTAGATGGTGTCTCTGAGGGTACTCCCCAAGGGGAAGAGGGCTGTGTTCTCACAGGACTAAACTCTGCAAAGAGATGCAGGCTGTGTCCACGCCAAGCTCAGCAGCAGATGCCGACTGCATGTACATGGAGCTTAGAGGCCAACAGTAAAAATGGAGAAAGCACTTGCCCAGGAGATGCAGGCAGCACAAACGCCAGAGACTGTGCCTCTTCCCAGTGACATAGACCAGCACTGGACCCCAGCCTTGTAGAGGAGTGATGGCTAGGCCATCAGGGAACAAAGCAGTGCCCAGAGGCAGAGTTTGTGTCAGGTGAATGTGGCACTTCAGGACCTTACCTGGGTCCACATGGTGCATGGCTCCGCATGGTGGTGCTGGCCGATCAGCATGGAGTGAAGATTCATAAGGAGACACCGCATATGTGTGCAAGGAGACTTAGCAGAACAGTGCAGATGACTTCTATACCAGATGAGCCTCGGCAGGCTGGTACTGGCCATAGCCACACAGGAGGCAACTCTACACCCAGATGTACAAGGGTTACAGTTCAGTGAGCAGACTTAAGTTGTGTGTATCCAGAACAGCCTCCATAAGAGGATGACAACAGCTGATCCACAAGCGGGCACGAGCTGTGTCCACATACGCCAAAGCTCTGCGTGCAGACACAGGCTGTGTCTACTTAGAGCCAAACTATGGTTGCCCAGCACAAGGCAACACATTCCCAAGATGAGGCTGCATCTACCCAACAGGAAGCAGCATCTACCCAGGGTGAGGTTGTATCTGCCACTGATAAGGCTGAGTGTGCAGACAATGAGGCTATGTCTACACCAGTTTGCATCCTCAGAGAACTAGGCAGCATCTGAACAGAATTGCACAGCTTGTACCCAAGACGAGGCTCCTCAAGGAACTTCCACTTGTACCTTCCCAGGACAAGCCCCTGGCTGTGTAAAGGCACCAGGCTGTGCTGCGCAAACACACCACACAGCTACAGTGTACACAGTTCTGCAGGCACTGTCACCTGGGTTAGCACAGAAAGGCCCCCTGCCTATAATCACAGGCAGTATAAGGCTGAGCCAGGGCTGCTGGCAGGTACACAGCCTGTGTCTGCATGGAGTGTGGCTGCACACTGGGTCAGCATGGAGTAACACTTTGCCAGTGGAGTCCAACCATTTACTGAAGAACCAGGACTCTAATAGGCTTTCAGCCAACACCTGGAGAAGCCTAGAACTAGTACCACCAGAACACTGGTGGCACCTGACTAGTCTTTGAGCAGACACAGCTCCATCTGCACCGCGTGGAACTCCTCACGGGGCTGCAGCCCAGGAGAGTAAAACAGACATGGCTGCTACAAGGGGTCACTTGCTGGCCCTACTTGACCCAAGGAGCAGGTACAAGCTGAGCCCACATCTTCACCGAGTGCAGCACCTCAAGAAGTGCAGCCTGGGTTGGCAGAGCAGAACTAGAAGGTACAAGGAGTCACTGGTTAATCTCACCAGAACTAGGGAGAGCACCTGTTGGAGGGTTAGCTCATGTCTACATTGAATCTAGCTCAGCAAGGAGTTGTGTGGGCACAGGCTGTGTCTTAACGGAGCAGAGATTTATGTGCAGGACCAATCTGCTTCCACCCCCAGCATAGTGCTATGGAGAAACAACTGAATAAGCCTCTTTGCCATGCCTCCAGCAGGCCATGCCTCACTAGAGCAGAGTTCCAAGTGCAGGCCCAAGGTGGGTCCAAGGAGCCACCTACATGCAATATAGCAGGGCTGCTCTGAGTCTGGCCTCCTGAAACCCCAGCCACAGGCAGCTAGGACACTGCCCATGTGAGCAGCCTTGCCCAGCTAGTTTGCCATGCTCTCCTCTCCAGCTGTCCTACTGGGCAACCTCCCCCACATTTTACCCCCTTCCTCCCTCTCTCTGAGCCTTATGCCTGCCCCCAAGGCATTACTCAGGTCCTCTCTGGTGGATTCCAAAAGCCTGGCATTCCCAGGTTTGAACAGAGTCCCACACAAACACTAGGATATGAAGCTGATTCCCTTGTACAACCCAATCTGCAGGTCTTAATCTGAAAAACGTCTTCTTAAGAAATCTGAAAGCTTCTAGTGCCTGGTCCTATTCCCTCTCTGGCTGGGAGATTCTGGATTCATAGCCGTGCAGGGAGGCGGTGACTGTGGGAGGCCCCAGACCCTGAGCAGGCACTCTTTGGACTGGGCTGGAGGATGGTGATGGCAGTGCTCCCAGCTGAAAGCACCCTGTGAAGGCCTGAGGATAGGAAAGCTGGACTATTCTTGAAGCAGCAGCACGTAGTGCATATTTTCTGGAATGTGGTTGGTTGCCATCGCCCGGGCTCCCTTAGCACACTGCACGGCACTCATCAGCATCTGTCTCCCTGGCCTCCACTGCCAGCTTCTCCTCTGTTACTCTGCCTCCAGAGTTAGAGCTCCCACAGGGCTGCCCCAACACCACTACCACATACTCTCCAGTAATCCCAACAATCGCTTAAGCCCAAGTTTGGGGTTGCTGTGAGCTCTGACACCATGGCACTCCACCACATACTCTCCAGCAATCGCAGCAACCCTCAATGCCATCTACTATGAACTAGCTGCCATGAGGAAATGCTCTGTACCCCCATACCCAATACAGCCGCGGGAGTCACGTGCAGCTATTGGGCTCCCAAATATATAACTAGTGTGCTAAGGAACTGAATTTTTAATCTTAATTTATGTTTTTAAACTATCTTTTTAAAAATATATATTCTTTATTTTTTAGAGATGGAGTCTCACTATGTCACCTAGGTTGGCCTCAGATGCCTGCCTGGACTCAAGAAAATCCTCCTGCCTCAGCCTCTTAAGCAGCGGAGACTACTGGCATATGCCACCACATCTGCCTAATTATAACTGATTTAAATTTCTGTCTTTTCTATTTTTTAACTGTAAAATACATATGAGACAAGATTTCCCCTTTTAGCCATTTTTAAGTGTACGATTCAGTGACATTAATTGCACTCACAGTGTTGTGCAACCACCACCACCATCTAGTTCCAAAACTATTTCATCACCCCAAACAGAAACTCAAGTCTGTTTTCTAAACAATTATTTTCAATTTAAGTAGTAACATACGGCCAGTAGCCACATATTGGGCAACATAAGTCTAGAAGACAATGACCTCCCATCTGCCCTAAGCCTCAGTTCTTGGTACCCACCCAACTGCCTAATGAGGACTCCCGCAGAGTGCCCTACAGGCACCTCAAACACTACCTCTCAAAATCCAACTCATCCTCCCCATCCTCACTTCTCTATACTGCTCCTCTGGGTTCCCTCTCTTACAAAATGGCACAGCCACCCACCCAATGGCCTGAGTCAGAAACCCAAGCGTAATCTCTAAAGCAGCCCATGGAATTTGCTTCTACAGCTAATTATTTCCTTCTTCTGCAGATTCCGCTTCCTTAAAGTACCTCAAC
Source organism: Otolemur garnettii (assembly GCF_000181295.1). NCBI lineage: Eukaryota > Metazoa > Chordata > Mammalia > Primates > Galagidae > Otolemur > Otolemur garnettii. Next base: position 2,665,043 of record NW_003852585.1, read on the forward strand.
TGGGCCCCAGCTTCTCCCTCTCCATTGCCATTCCTTGGGACCAGTTTCCTCTCTTCACCAGCATGTCCTAACCCCACCGTTGCTCCCAGAGCCACCACTGCCTACTGGAGGCTAGCTGGGTTCACGGAGCCTCCTGCTAAACACCAGAGTTTGGCAGAGTAGCAAGGTCTTGCTGTTGAGGTGCGGCCCAATCTCCACCTTGCCCCAGTACGGGCAGCCTAGAGAGGAGCTCTCTGAGAAGACCAAGATCTCAGGAAACTTCGGAAAATCAGAACAAGAAGGCTGGTGCACTGGCTCAGGCCTGTAATCCCAGCACTTGGGAGGCCGAGGTGAGTAGATTGCCTGAGCTCACAGGTTTGAGACCAGCCCGAGCCAGAGCGAGATCCCGTCTCTAAAAGTAGCTGGGCGCTGTGGCAGGCGCCTGTAGTCCCAGATACTCGGGAGGCTGAGGCAAGAGAATCACTTAAGCCCAGGAGTTTGAGGTTGCTGTGAACTGAGACTCCATGGCACTCTACCAAGGGTGATAAAATGAGACTATCTCAAAATAAAGAAAATAAAAGCAGAGCAAGAAAGAGGAAGAAGATGTCCTGGCTTCTGGGGGAGACCCTCAGCTTGCCAAGAAGCTGTGGGAACAATCTCCCTGTGTGAGGAGCCCCACCAACTGGGCCTCCAACCCTAGCTCTGCTGCTGCACGGCTACCTCAGTTTCCTCATATTCACGATGGGGGTGGTTCTCTTCCAGCCTTTCCTGTGCCCTGAGGATTACATGAAGCATTAGCAGGGAGGGGTCTGCCATGTTGTAGGTACTGGGGCAGCTTCCTGAGGGCGGAGGTTACTGGTCTCAGTTCACAGGGAGACAACGGGGTGAGCACAGCGCTGTGGCAGCATCTTGGAGATTATTCCAAGGGGCCGTAGACTTGTCAATTAGAGTTCAGAGAGGAGCAAATGCCCTCCAGGAAAAGTGGCCAGATGAGGTCACTTACAATTCCATTTCCAAGATTGCCTTGCCGAGCCCCCCGTGACCCCTGGGGGTGTCAGTTTGGCTAATGGGCAGGCACTCCTACTAGGGAGGTTTCGGTACTTGGGCTTTTGTCCCTCTTGATCCCATCCCCGGGAGTTGAAGGGAAAGTGGGTAACCTCTGACAGCGTGCTGCCTGCTGGGCCCTGATGAGCCCCACTCGGTGGCTGCTGCAGGAGCGCTGCTTTCTCCTAGAGCCTGGTGGCCATTAAGTCATTGAAAAGGAGTGAAGCTTTACTTGGAAAGAAATGGAGACACTCCACATTTGAGAAATTGAGTCATCGGCAAGAAAGGTCCACTTGAACCTTCTGACAACGAAGACAGCTTTGTTTCTGCAGGTTAACTCCATAGTCCATCAGCATAGAAAGTGTCACTTCTGTCTGCGCCAGTGAAAATTCCAAAGGCCATGTCCCCAAGGGGACTGCTCTCCCTTTGTGGGGGGGCCTCTGGACAGGATACATACTAGGCTCCCTTTCCTGAAGAAGAGGAGGCAAGACGTGTGGCTCTCACTGAGGTGTGAAACAGAGCCTCTCCCTGGCCAGGTTACAGGGTTCCTGTTTTGAAGATTCTGTCCTGGGCTAAAGTGAGCAGTAGTCACAAGTCTCACTTGTTGTCCACGTACCTATTTTTGCCTTAGCCCCTGGCACCTAAGGGCTCGGGCCTGACCTGGGACTGTCCTCCAGAGAAAGTCTGGGGTCTGGCAAGGTACGGTATTTCTGCACATGGGGATGTATGTGGCCTTATGTGGCCACTTCTGGGGAAGGAGGTGCAGCCAGGAGGCAGGCAAGACATGACTAATGAAAAAGCCCTAAACACAGATCCCTAGTCTGGCCTGGCTCTGGTGCCTTAGACTTGACTTGCCATCATTTTACAGCAAGAGAAACTGAGGCTTTGGGAACAGGGGCATCCTGCCCAGCATCACCGCACACTCATTACAGTTTTCACACTGGAGAAGGGTGGCCCCTTCCAGGAGGGCTTGCACAGGGCTCTTCTCCAAGTCAGTGCCTAATTCCTGCACAAAACCCCAATCTCAACATAACTCTGCGGATACACTGCAAGTCTTTAGCATCTCTATCTTAGAAGCACAGTGCCCCTGGGCTCTGGCTGGCCAGGGAGACATGCATGCTTTTAAACAGAATGCCTGCCAAAGTCTCGGATCTTTCTGACCACTGACTGTCCCTCTGTGAGGGTTATGAGACCCACCGGGCTACTCGGACACCTGAATGCAGAATTCTCACTCTCCTTCCAAGTCAGGGAAATCACTAACACTGTTACGTGGTCGTGAAAAGAAAATGCCATGGGGTAGGTGGAGCAGGGAGCAGGAGGGTGGCTTCTTCACTGACGGTAATTCCAAGGCCTCAGCTTGGGGTCAAGGGCCTGGCAACTGGACTTTTACTTACTGGACCAGTCAAAAGATATGCCTAGGTAGGAGCACAGCCTTTGGAAACATGGCTTTAGTCATAGAACATTAAAGATTCAGAAACCCTAAAATTTAATCATCCCCCACTCCCATTTTATAAACTGGCCCACTGCAGCTGAGACTTCAGGTAAATTCAGCACATTTTTCTTATTTATCTATGTATAGCAGTGATTTTCAACCAAGTGTGCTGCAAACATTTTTAAAGTTCATTAATTCAATTATTTTCAAAAGAAGGTCAAAGCACAGTGAATATATTGTGTTGTTGTGCGGGTTTTTTGCTGTTTTTTTTTTTCCCCTTTGGATCGACCTAATTTAAGTGTGCCATGGAAGTTTAACCATAGCTTCAAGTGTGCTGTGAGATAATAAATGTTGAAAACACTGATCTATAGGGATTGACAGCCCCAGCCGAGTGTTCCTTGTCCCACAGAAACAAGAAGGCCACCACTGCACTGGCCCCTACATGCTTTCCTGATGAGTCAAGCAATTCCCCTACCTGGAGCTTTCTGCTCTTTAATTGCAGGCATACCTGGGATGAACATTCTGAACATATGGGACTCACTCTCAGGGTCAAGTTGTTCTCTTTGCTCCGCCCTTCCTGGTAATTGCATCCACAAACATGATAAGAGTCAGCTTGTTCATTTCAAAGACCATGTGTTCATTTAACACTATCCAGGTCCCCAGCTTTCACTTGAATGAAGCAGGCACTTGGCAAAGTTAAGGCTAGTGATGCCCCACCTAAAGGTCCCAACTGGCATCAGGTTGCTGGGCAACTCAGGCAGTCTTTCCCCGGCAGGGAGATGCCTGGCTAGATCCCTCAGGCCCAGCAGCCTGGCAGGGATAGAAAGTATTGGCAACACTGTCTGCTCTTACCCTAGCTGTGCCTCCAGCCATGTGGGATCTGATAACCAACTTGCCTCCAAGTATTGGAGAAAATATATCTGAGAAGTTTCTTCTTTCTTGTCAATTCTATTGTAAGGAGTGGATTCTCATGTGTACACATCTGGAAAGGGAAGAGAGCCTGGGGTAGAGAGGAAGCAAGAGCAGGCAGCCCCGCCTTCCCCTAGTAGGCCACAAGGTCTGGCTGAAGAGGCTTCAGAAGATGTGAGTGTTTGATGGAGCTAAGAGGGCAGGAGGGGGACAGAAACTGGTTTTGAATAGTCAAAGGCCTTTCATGTGTAAAAACAGGGAAGAGATTTTATCTAGGTGATTTTAGGGGCCTCTTGCTGGCTGATGGGAGCTGGAGCCAGAGAGGCCTGTTTCTAATCATACATCTCAGAGAAGAGAGAATTTCTCTTCATTTGGGTGGGGGGAGTTCAAGCAAAGGCTGGAGTTCCATCTATCAGAGAATGCCTGCCAGGGTGGGAGGCCAAGGGCAGGCTGTTACAAAGCCTATCCACCCTGGGATGCTGGGATTTCTCAGCTCTCCAGGGCAGAGCCAGCCCTGTGGCCCATCACCATTTCTTGGCTGCAACCTCTAGCATGAGGCTGGGTTTCCATGGTTCTCTGTAAGCCATCTTGCCCCAGGGCTCTGTCCATTGGCCTCCCAGGGGTTGATACACTTAGGGCAGCCTTGGGGTTCCCAGTTACAATGGAAGCTCTGAACACTATGGCCTTGAAGATGGCAGATTGATCTAGAGCCAATGTGCCACTGAGGACTTGCTGGTGACAATGTGGGCAAGGTGATGGTTTTGTGGGCAGATTGCTGAACTATGTGAGTGGCCACCTTGGTGCTATGCTCTTCTCTGTCTACTGACCTTTCTGGGTGATCTCTTCTATGGCATCTCAGCTGTGTGCTCCCCTCTACATCTGTAGCTCTCACTGCTTCCCCTGCCCCAAGAATATTGACAACTTGGGAACAAATCCATTTTGTTGCTTGCTTACTTACTTTTTTCCCAGATAATACATTTTGGCTACAGAGCTCTTTTCACAAATAACTTAAGCCATTAGCAGTCACATCATAAAATGCTTGTTTCCTCTGATCTTGCCAGCCTGTGATACTAAGGGTTCCAACATGCCTTGGCACCCAGCCTAAACCAGGTATGAGATGCCTTGAGTTCATGTATTACTCTGGTAGGCTGGGTAACTGGCCCCCATAGATGTCCTCTTTCTAAGTCCCCAAACCCATGAATATGTTGCCTTGCATAGTAAAGGCGAATTTGCAGATATGATTAAGTTAAGGATCTTAAAATAGGGAGATTACCCCGAGTTGTCTGGGTGAACTCAACATAGGATCCTTTTCTTTCTTTATTTATTTCTTTCTTTTTTTTCTTTTCTTTTCTTTTCTTTTTTTTTTTTTTTTTTTTTGCAGTTTTTGGCCAGGGCTGGGTTTGAACCCACCACCTCCGGCAAATGGGGCCAGTGCCCTACTCCTTTGAGCCACAGGTGCAGCCCATCAACATAGGATCTTTAAAAGATTCCAGAAGGAGGCAGAACATCAGAGAAGAAGATATGATGGCAAAAGCACAGCACAGAGTGATGTCTCACTGGTTTTGACGACGGAGGAAGCTGCCACAGCCAACATATGCAGTAGCCTCTAGAAGTTGGAAAGGGCAAGGAAACAGTATCTCATTTAGTGTCCAGACCCAACAGTCCTGCCGACACCTTTAGTTTAGCACAATGAGCCTCATTTTGGATTTTCGACCTCCAGAATTTTAAGATAAATATGTGTTGTTTTAAGCCACTAGCTGTATGGCAAGAAATACAGGGGCTAAGGGTGTTTAAACAAGAACCTGGCCACACAGCCATCAGCTGTCACGGGTTGGAGCAATGTGCTATAGAGATTAGAGGGGGCAGGGAGCCCTGAGTTTGAACCCAAGTTCCTCCACTTCCTGAGGGTGAACACTTCAATCAAGCCACTTCTCTAAGCCTCAGTTTCCTCATGTGTAAAAAGGCAATGATAGAATCATAGTGCTTTCGCCTGTAGTTTAGCTACTGGTATTTTACCCACTTTGATTACCTGCTTTTGATGATCGTACAGAGGTTGTATTAAGTTGTTGTAACATTAGGATAGGTGGGCAAAGGGTATATGTGAAAGTCTTTTTTTTCTTTTTCTTTTTCTTTTTTTTTTTTTTTTTGAGACAGAATCTCACTCTGTCACCCTGTGTCGAGTGTCATGGCATCATAACTCACAACCACCTCAAACTCTTGGGCTCAAGAGATCCTCTTGCCTCAGTTTCCTAAGCAGCTGAGACTATAGGTATGTACCACCACACCTGGCTAGTTTTCCTATTTTTAGTAGAGATGGTGTCTCTTGCTCAGGCTGGTCTCAAACTTCTGAGTTCAAGGCATCCTCCTGCCTTAGCCTCCCAGAGTGCTAGGATTACAGGTGCAAGCCACTATGCCTGGCCCACATGAACTCTTTGTCTTGTATTTGCAACTTCACTAAGTCCAAATTAATGACAAATCACTAATTTTAAGTGATTAAAACATTTTAGGATCACAGCCTATACCAATATTTTCAGGGCAATGGTTGCATTATCGGCACTCTGTAGGTACTCATGGAGCAAACGGTGGCAGTTGAAGCTGCTGTCTGCCTCTCTCTTAGAAGACATGTTTAGAAACATTCTAGAGGAAGCTCTGAAGATTCACTTTCTTCACGGGTGATTCCTTCAAAAATCCCAAATGAACAGAGCAGGGAGGAAAGGACATAGCACTGGGTGACGTCTTTGCCAGGCTGGGGTTGCTGTTGACATGGTTGGTGGCAGTCTAGGTGAAGGGAAGGATGAGTGTGCATGAGGTATCTTATGGAGCAATGCTGGGAGCTGTCTGGCCTGCTTCTCTACTTGGGCAGGTAGAGATTGTGCTACATTTGGGATGGGGTCAGCTGTCATCCCAGATAGGCACTTGTCCTTCTGAGGCTACATCTTGGCCAGAGATGACCCTGTGGGGTTTTCTGAATGTCCAGATTCAACAGATTCTGTTTTGCCTTTTCTTTCTTAATATAAACAGTTTTTCATGCAGACCTCAGGGCCTGAAGTGCTATCTGCTCCCTAACCAAGATGCTTTGCTTTTAAAAAACCACTAGGGATTCAGAGCTCTTAAACTAGCAACAGACTAGCTCATGCTAGATTTGAACCTTCCAATCTAGAAAGAACTCCACAGGCCATAAGGCACTCAGCAGCCTGCCAGGTAGCTGTGGACTCAGCACAGCCCCTGGATATGACAGGTTACCAGGTCTTGCAGTGTTTGGAAAGCATTCTTCTCTCTCACCCACCAGTCCCACTTCTACCCAGGACAGTGACCCTCAGATCAAGCCCTTGTCCAATAGAAGAGGCAGATGTGCAAATCTCATTGCTGGCATCCTACAGGCAAAACAGAGTATAACGGCAGCTCCAAGGGGGCCTGGGACCCAGTTCCTCAGTGCAGCCTGTTGACAAAGCCCTGCTCTAGCTGGCTCTGGGCATACTTGCTGTTCTCTACTCGCCTAGTCACATTCTGCCCTCACCAGCCCCTGCCCCATCCTTCCCAAATATAAGCAGACATGGCCCCTTTATCTGGAAATTTCCCTCCTCCTTCTAGGCACCCTCCAAAGTCATCTTCCTCAGGCTGTGTGAGCCATATCCTGGGCCCCCTGCCCCACCCTGGTACTCCGCAGGCTAGAGTAAGGTTACAATTTTAAGGGCTGCCTCTCCATAAATAGTGAACTCCTCAAGGACAGGGTCCAAGTCTTGACCCCCAGCTCCTGGCACACATTGGAGGAGAGGAAGTGTTGACAAAATGGATAGGGGGATAAATGAGTGAACCAGAGACCAAAGGAGTGCTGGACCCTGTGACTGGAGAAGCCAGATTCAGGAGTTCTCTCTAGGGCAACCTTTTATTTGTCACACTAATAGACAAGGATTCAGGAGTGAAATGAGACAGATTTCTGTGCATGACATGACTAATGCAGGGCTTTTTATTGTCAATTACAAAAATAGCTTGAATGTGTGGAGGCCCCCCAGGGATGGATGACATCATGCTGGCCTCTGCTGCTTTTTTTGGGGGGGGGGAGAAAGTCACACTGTTATCATCTATTGTGACCATGCAGAGGAAAGGATCCTTGGTGAAAGCAGAAATCTATGTCTCCAAAGGTATCAGCTCACCAGTTCGAACCCACCCTGCCCTCTTCTCACCTGTTCTGGTCCCAGAGGCTGCAGGCTTCACTGGCAAAGACACAGCACCCAGCCCCTTGCCAATTGGCCCCAGTCCTATGTCATTTAGAGCCTAGTCTGCCCTCTTTTCCCCTGCCCTGGTCCCTGAGACTGCAGGCCCTACTGGCAAGGAAAGAGCACCAAGCCCCTTGCCAGTCGGCCCTCATCCTCGGGCCTCTGAGGGGGTGCAGACAGTGCTCGTTCGCATCTACTTTTAGGGCAGATAGAGAAGAGGCCTGATCAGATGCCTTCCCATAGTGCATCTTCTGGCCATTCTGCATGTCCCTGCAAAGAGGCTGGTGGAGAAGGAGGAAAATTGGAAAGTGAGGACTATCTCAGACAGCCTGGAAAAATGCCAGCTCCAGCACAAAATCAATAGCCACACGGTAAGCTCTTTGCTTTAAACGACACTTGGTCGTGATAAGGGTTGTGAGGCTGCTCTATTTCCCCCTTCACCAAAGAGTTTAAAATGCACACTCATTGCCACTTCCCATAGCCCTGGCCAGGTCGAGCATACTTGCCCAGATAAATCAGCCCCAGGCAGCCATCTCCCAGGGTGAAAGGGAAGTACGAGGCTAAACAGTCTTTGCGGGAAGGATGGAGGGTGAGCTTGCCACCCTGGGGCTGCAGGTAACACGTGCAGCATGAGCAGGGAGGGAGCTTGTCCCTGAGGTGTAGCCCTGGCCCCCAGTGTGGCAGCTTTCTGGTGACAAAGGGACAGCCCTTGTGCTGGATAACATGATTCCATATCTTCCAGCATGGCCACCCCACTGACTTCCCACCCACCTGAGCTGTAGCCTTGTGTCACCAAGGAAGAAGCGAGGGATGGGCTTCAGGAGAAAATGTCTGTGGCAGGATTCCTCATCCTCTGTAGCTTGTCATTGCCATGGGCAGGGACTCATGAGGGGGCAAGGGACACAGCCTCAGAGCCTTGGGGCTAGATTTCCAGAGTCGGCCCTGTGTTGACAGGGTGGGTGACATTGGGCACTCACGCTACTTCTCCCTCCCAAAGAGAGATGCAGGCCTTGGGCAGCCTACCTCATGGCTGCCACCAGAAAGGCTGTTGCCCAGGGTCCCCCTCAATTCTGACAGGCCAGTGTCTAGCACGGTACACCAGAAGGACCCAGTGAGATCGCACTTCAGTCCTTCCAGTCCACAAAGGGGGAAGCTGAGGCCTAGAGAAGGAAGGGGTTGGTCTGTGCTGTCCCCAGCCAGGAAGCTACTTCCTTTCTTCTCTTTTTGTTTTTAATTAAACATCTTACTTTGGGATAACAGTCGATTCCCATGCAGGTGTAAGAAATAATACAATGAGACACCTTGTACCCTTTTACCCTCAATGGGACATATCTCATTTTTGAAAATGAGGCTGAGATGAGGGTGGGCATGTATAGGTGCTTGGTTAGTGGAGGAGGGAACAAGGGAAGGAGAAAGGCTATTGTTCATTCCAAGCCAGGTCTCATAGGCTTTATCCCAAGCTCGAACTGCAAAAAGAATCTCTCTTTGCCTTTTTTGCTGTACTCAAGGCTATTGAGAAAGTGGAGTCTGAACAGCCCATTTTGCCCATTTATCCATTTGGCCCCTCCCAGGCCTTCTCCCACACCTACTCTACTCCCTGCTCCTCCCCCCACTTCCTTTCACTGGAAGAATGGGAGGCCCATAAATGGAAGGTGCTGGAAGTCTCAGTGTCCCCTGTGCATCAGAAGAGACCATCCAGCAGCCCCGACCAGGCGGCCTGGCTTTCTGCACAGCCATCACTTCTCCTCTGTACTCCCTCCCTTTCTCACGGCCCCAGAGCCCAGACACCAGCGATTTCAGCTGCCCATCGTTTATCAAAAAGACAGAAAGACCAGCTCTCAATTGTCAGGCCTCAATGGTCAAATCTGGTCTTTATTTCTTCTCAAATCCCCAAATACAAGCAAGTGATCAGAATTCATCCTGACAGACAACAGCACTTAAGAGACTTTTTGGCTAAAAAAAAAATTAGCTTCAGTTCAGTGTTCCTCTGGGTGGACGAGGGAAGTCCTTTTATAGCCTCTTGAGTATTGATCACATTTCAGTCACGGGCAGCTCGCTCCACCCAAGTTGCATATAAGCACTGGCAGAAGCACCCCCAAAGAGGCTCCAATTAGCTCACTTAGTTCATGCAAACACTCCTCTAAAGCTCTTCACTCTCCAGCTGCAGAGAAAGTGAAAACTGAAGATAAACTCCAAATAAAACAGGATGGGCAGGAAAATTGGACCACTTGAGGAGATTGTGCATGCACTCAGTGGACCCTGGGAGGGAAGAGTAACCTGAGAAGAACCCCACCTGTGCTACTCATCCCAGGCCCCCTCAGGACCCCCAATGGCTACTTCCTTTCTGCAAAGGTCAGTAGAGTTAAGGGCATGAAAAAGAGGGGTGACAGGCAGGCTTTGGGCTCCCCTATAACCCAGCTCTCAGTCCCAAGGAGAAGGCCGAGAACTCTAACTCCCTGGGGCAGAGATGAATGGTGATACCAGACTATAGTGTCACAGGGAAGGCCCCTGGATCTCTGAGATTCCAGCTGTTCACACGGGATTTATTGACTGCCTGCCTGTGGCACATAGGTGTAAAGCAGCTTCCTACAGGAGCCCAGCGTCTGCAGCCAGCCCACTGGCATCAAAGCTGACACCTCTGCTCCCTCTCAGAAGGGCAGGCTGGCCACGGCAGGGCCTTGCCTGTTTCCACCCCATGGCTTCGCACTAGCCAAGGTGGACCTCAACTCCCACCTGCCAAACTTCGGATTAGAACATTCGAGGCCTGGGCTGGGTGTTTGCTGAAGGAAAGAGTGTGAGAATGAGAGAAAGGTCAGGAATACTGGTGTCCGAGGACTCTGAGACCAGTGCAGTGGGGTGGGGGGAGGAGGGATAGTTATTCTGGAAGGACGGCTGGAGGCAGACCCTAAGAAGCAGAAGTGGCACCACGTGGAAAGAAGAGGGGATGGAAAGCCAGACAGATCTGAGCCTGAATCCCATCTCTGTCACATCTTGGCTGTGGGTACACAGTTAACACTTCTGTGCCTCAGTTTTCTTATTTATAAAACAGAAGGAACAATATTGTCCCTATGTTTTAGGGCCAAAATGGAGAACTAGCTAAATGAAAAGTTATGTAAAAAGGACCTAGTCCATACCTGAATATACTAGGGCCTTAATATAAACTCAAGTTTTTTATAGCTATAAAAGAAAGATAGGTCACCCCAGGTGGTCGTGGGGAGGAGAAGAAAAGGGGAGTCTGAGTCAGGGCACAGCAGAGAGAAGAGGTTGCCACCAAGGAGTCTCAAGCAGACAAGGGGGAGGAGCATGAGAGAAGAGGCTTGGCACAAGCTGACCATGGCTCACAGAGGACCTGGAAAGTTGCGTCCGACTTTGGACTATAGGCTCTAGGCTGTGGGGAGCCATGGAACAATCTGAGCAAGGGAGTAACATTGACTGACTTGGGCTGGAACACTATACACAGTGGGAAATCAGGAAGAAGTCTGAACGGCGCATTCTGCCAGGCTGTTTGGGAAGAAGCCCTGGGAATTCATAGCCCTGCATAACTCCCAGGGAAGAGGAGCCAAGCGGAGCCTGCTTTTGTGACAGCGTGGTCAGCTGAGGAGGGCACTGGCATAGCCGAGCAAGCGTTGGTGGAACATTAGCTGCTTGCCCACCTACCCTGTACTGAAGGAAACTGCCCTGCAGTGCTCACTTCTACTGTAGGGTTTCTTGTTTGAAATTCATGACCTAGCAAACTCTTTGCAAACACTCAACCTCATAGGGAAACATAGGCATCTGGCTCTCTCACAAGAGCTGGGCTGCTGCCCTGGGGGCAGACTGCATGCTCTCAGTGGCCCTATTTCCTGTGGCTGCTCTTCAGAGACTCCACCTAGGGAGGAGAGAACTATAGGGCCCAGTTCCCCAGAAACACAGGACAGGAAAAGGCAGAGGTGAGGACTGGTAGCAGAGGTGAGCAGACTATGGACTGGTAATAGAGAGAGGGCCCAAAGGCAGGCAGGCAGGGGAGCAAGGAGCAAGTTCAAGAATTTCTTCCAGCCTAGACTCTGCCTCCCTTCCTGCCCCATCTGTCATCCGAGGCTCCCTGCTACTGTTTAGCAGTCATGGCTCTGGCTACTGCTCTTCAACTTTCTGACCGATGGGCTGCCCTTGTGCCTTTACTGGTACCCCATCCCACAACCACCTAAGTCCTATAAGCAAGTGACTCAGGATGAGTTTGGGAGCCTGGACAAGTCTGTATGGAGCAGTCTGTAAGTGGGGCTACAAAGGCACTGGCTTATGTGGCGAGAGGCCAGCTGGAGTTGAGAAGCCTGGTAGTGCCTGGGTAGAACTCAAAGGCCTTAACCTCATTCCCTTCCATAAAAAAAGCCAACCCTTTAGAAACTCCTGGGAACACTTCTGGGAGTGCCCCTCCCAGGCACGCCCATTGGACAGTAAAAGGCCCTTCTGGGGAGTTGTGTTTCCCTGCATACTTCAGTCTTGGTATAGGGACACTGAAGACTGGCACTGGCCTCCTAAAGTAAGCCTGCAGGGGCTGGTATCTCAGGAGGCCTGGCATGAATGCCCAGAAGGCATAAGCTTCTATTCTTTGGTAGCAACACATGCCTTTATGGGCTGAGAGAGCCAAGACTTTTGATAGGTTGCTGGGGAATGGGCCTCACACACATCTAGAATGTTCTAGCTGGTGCCAAGCTATTTTGTGATTTTGTCTCATGACCAAATCATGCATCCAAAAATACAAGCAGCATGCCAACTTCTAAGATGAGTATCACTTTACTGTAGTAACAAATATGATCATTTAAGAAGTATGATACATAACACATTTTGTATCTGTTTTTGCATATTCTGTAAGACATATGCAGACTGGAAGTTTGTCAGAGAGGAAGGAGAGCTAGGGGACCCTGAGGCCAGGTGCTGTGCTTTGGGGATGGGGAAGCTGAGTCCCAAAATAAAGGAAAATACAGGCAAGCACCCTTATGAATTTGGATCATACCTTATATTTGCAAAGCATTTCAGCACACTTGAACTTTCACATGTGAAAGTGTTCTTGGAGCCTCTGATCGGAGACACGGGGAGAAGGAACTGCAGATGGGATGATTGATTTGAAGGGAGGTTGGGACTCACCCTGGTCAGTGACCCGGCCTAACTTCTCTACACACATATACTGTGAGAGGCAGGATGTGCAGTGGATAAGAGCAGGCAATCAGAAACCAGACACCTGGAGGTAGAGACTTGCTCAGGCAAGCTGGAGCAAGTCTCCTAATTTCTTTGAGCCTCAGTTTCTGGTTCTGCAAAATGGGTTGCTGTATGGGTTCAGTGAAATACATATAACATGTTTAGAACCATGCCTGGCACATAGCTCTGTCTATAAAAATGCTGGATATATTGATTTTTAAAATATTTTCAGAATCCATAAGAGCCTCTTGAAGTGGACAGAGCAAGATTAGCAGCTCATTTGACAGAGCAAAAAACTGAGGCTTGGAGAAATTTACTTGGATTTTTATGGCTAGATGGTAGAGAAAGAACTAAATCTCAGATTGTTAGACTCTAGGCTTGAAGCCCTTTCCACGAGCCTGACCATGTCATAGGAAGAGCCCTTCTGCTTGCTTACCACATCCCTTATAAATAAGGTCAAGGAAACACCTCTTTTCGTTAATCCAAGTTGCAATAAGAAAAACACTATTGTCATACATAACTTTCTACATATTTGAGGTGGCCTACAATAAAAACACAGATGAAAAGGGGAAGTAGAGCTAAACCTGAGAGAGTCAGAAATGTTCAGAGAAAGGAGAAGAGATCATTTCACTAAGACCTGAGGGTGAGATCACTGGAACCAAAATACACTTGGCCCTGAGTTTCTTGGCAGCCATAGCATAGGAATGATAGGTCAGCAATGCCAAGAGGGAAATTTCTGAAAAAAGAAGTGACCAGGGATGGTGGGGGTAGGGGTGGTACTGCATCATTGCTAAACCTGCCCCCTGGCTGGGCTACATGGACTGAGAAAGGGAAGGCCCATGGCCACTCAAAGCCTCTACTCCAGAGGTGCCCTGGTCATACAGACCCAGGCCTGCCCTGGGGCAACTGTGAGAGATTTCAGAGGCAGTTTGGTCATACCAGCTCCCCAGCAGGAGCACTTTTCTGGGCAGACATTGAAAGGCGAGGTCCAGCAGGGCTGCAGAGACCAGCTGGAAAGTGCTGCTCCTTCAGATGATTGGGCCATAGCAGCATAGAGGGAGTCTTTTGACAGCAGCAGGGAAGAGAATGGAGTCAGTTCTAAAGGACATCAGGAACTCCATCTTAGTCTAGGGAGGCAGGTGTGCAAAGCCTTAAGGTGCAGAGCTTCTCTGCCCTCCGCGTGTCTCTCCTGTCAGCCACCTAGACCCTGGATGGAGCCCAAGCTTCACCCCCTGTGCCAGCGCTAGGGCCCTGCAGACAAGAATACTTTGAAGAGTTGGGAGACTGGAGAGCCTTTGATGGCTTGGAAAGCAGAAAGTCAGGTATCTTTAAAGCCTGTGCTTCACCAAAACATGCATGTGCTGCTAGGAATGGAATCACACCCCCCTGATTTGTACGTTGACATCCCAACCTCTAGTACCTCACAATGTGACTTTATTTAGAAATAGGTTCATTGCTGATATAATTAGCTAAGATGAGGCCATACTGGAATGAGGTGGGCCCTAGTACAATATGACTGGTATGCTTATAAGAAGGGAAAATTTGGGCACAGAGACCAGGGAGAATGTCATGTGAAGATGAAGGCAGAGAACAGGGGGATGCTTCTTTAAACCTGGGAATGTCAAAGTTAGTCAGCAAACCACCAG
>NW_003852585.1:2679494-2741284 GCF_000181295.1 Otolemur garnettii
ACACCTTGACCTTAAACTTCCAGCATCCAGAACTGTGAGATAATACATTGCTGTTAAGACACCACCTAATTTGCAGTACTTTGTTACAGCAGCTCCAGCATACAACCACACATCATGTACACACATGCACAAGTGCGCACACACCCTGCCTTGACTATAGATATGAATTCCCTTTTCCAGGCCTATAGAACAGAGGAGATGCCCTCTCAGAGAAGCGGGGCACAGCAGGGGCTGTGTGTATGCAAAACATTAGCTGGGTTTAAATCAACTTCCCATTTATATTTTACATTGATGCAGAGATGCATAATAAACCTAAGTCCCTACTTTTTTTTTTTTTTTTTTTGGCCAGGGCTGGGTTTGAACCCACCACCTCTGGTATATGGGGCTGATGCCCTATTCCTTTGAGGCACAGGTGCCGCCCCTAAGTCCCTACTTTTGTATGCTATTCTATACACTCTGAAACATCTCCACATTCACAATGTGGCTAAAGTCTGCATCAACAGAGTGGTGGGCAGTACTATCTCAAGTCTGCAGAAGTACAATGCTGGTGTAAGGTGGGATGCTCTGTCCCAAGCCACATGATTAGGAGGCATGGGGCAAAGAACAGCCCAGTAGGGGAATATTCCTGTGCCCAGGTGTGGAAGCAGAGGTCATGTGCACTTGCTGGGGAAAGGCCAGAGTAATTGTTCAAGGAAAAAGTCAGTTGATTTCTTAGCACTTTCTTTAGTGTCTTCCCAGCCAGTGTGATGGCATTCTGCCTACTTTAGTTGTAACTATTTTTGCCACCATGGCTCCTTATGAATTTTTTCCCACTGACTCCAATCGTCTTCCCAACATAATCCTGGGACAATCCTCTCTCCCACTGAGGCAACACTTGACAGAATCAAAGCTCATTCATGCTCTTTATCTCATTTGCAACTCACAGAGTTCTAAGGAGGGGAGTGGAGCATGTAATGGTATCCTGTTTTACCACTGACACAGAGTGAGGTGGAGTGATTTGCCCATCATTACTAAGGTAGTTGGGGCTCAAATTCCAGTCCTCAAGTTCAGTGTTATTTTTATAACTATAGACATTGATTATCGTGTACCTACAATAATCCGGACAGTGTCTTGTGTTATTGGAGGACACTGTCTCATTGAACACTTCCATTTTCTAGATGAGGAGATAAAGACTGAGATAAAGGAGGCAACCCATCTCAAATCAGAGGCATATAAGTGGTGAAGCTGCCTGGCTCTGTGGCCTGGTTTGACAGAATCACCCAATGCTGTCTATTCTGGGTTACCTCCAGAGATAAAGATGTGAACAAGTGGCCAGGCTGATAGCTTGTCCCCAGTCCCCAGTGGATGCTGGCAAATAATGGCCCTAAATACCCATCACCCAGCTAGTAGGTCAGTCAACCATCTAGGAAGTCCCTTGGCACAGGGCCTAGCTCTCGAGGGCTATTTAGAGACAGGGTCATTCCTCTCTCCCAACTCCTAAAACCGCAGGGCCAGCTCTTTCAGAGCCTGCTGCACAGCAGCCACACAGGAATGTTCCAATGATACCTTCCTTCTTGCCCAGAGCTGGCTTGAAGCCCAGCTGGCATAGACCAACATATTTCCCAGTGCAGGTGACAGGAACCTGTGCATGTGAGTCATGCTTGGAACTTTTCAGGGCTTGGTACTAGAAAGTCCATGAAAGCAGTCACTCTGGCTTAAGACATGTCCCTTCCCTGAGGGGGTCCTAGAGAGCTGGTGGCTGGGGGGTGTGAAGTGTCTCTACCTGTTGGAATGGGTGATGCAGCTCACTCACCTGTGACACACAAGCCTAGCCCTTAAGCATAGTTCAAGAGAAAGAGAAAAATCTTCCTAGAGAGAAAGAAATAATTTCCTCTAAGAATTGTAAGCTCCGGAGATTTGCAAGGGAACAGCACAGATGCTAAACTAACATGCTGGGGAAGAAGGCAGGTGCCAGGCTAAATAAAGAAATGTGAGCACATACACAGAGAACACGCTCCTTTATTTCCACAGGGAGGCACAAATGTATATTAATGAGTATTCTGAATGCCAAGAAATCAAATAACGACATAAACATCACAGTAAACACCAAAGCCCCAGAGTTGGCTGCAGTCATTTACTATGGAAGGAAAAGAGGACTTCTGACTGTGTGCCTTGCTCTGTAGCCCTCCAAAACTTCAAAAAAGACAAGCGTTGTATGAGTAGGGCTGGGACTTGACACTCTATAAATAGGAGAAGTTCCTAAGTTCAGCTGTTGATGCTGGAGAGACGCCTTAGGAAATCACTGCATGTGCTCAAAGGCACTATAGCAAGGGTGGATGGTGGCTGAGGCAATTGGTTTCCTGGTCCTAGGGGGTGCAAACACGTTCAGATGTAGGAGGACATGTGGTGCGGAGAGGCAAGTGAAGAGGGAACCGAAAGAGGACAGCCTCTTCCCATGATCCCTACATTGCTAGAGGAGGGCTCCTTAGTGCATGGCCTGGCAGGGCACAGGTATGAGTGTCTGCCCACATCCAGGCTTAGGCTAGCTCTTGCCTGCTGGACAGATGAGGATATATGAGCCAGTTATACCAATGCCACACAATTCTGCTTTTGATTTCCCCTTATCTTCACTCCCTTCCCAGGTCTGAGAAAGCTGAAAGCACCAGTTACTTACTTTCCTGACTTCTTTTTTGAAGCTAAGCTAAATAGAAGTAATGACTAAGGGATCAGGCAATGATCAGATTTTGGGTCAGTGTTAATGGTGGAGAGAAGCAGGGACAGCAGAGAATCTACCATAGCACCTTGTTACCTGGAGCAACTGGGCCACTGGTGCCAGGGGCCAGCAATAGTGATATTGGTAGACAAACTTTAGGATCTACCTCTCAGTGATACAACAGAGGTGTTCTCATCAGACTAATTCTGTGCCTCAACTTTGTCTGTGGATTTGATCACATGGCCATCAAACCTGACACACTAATCCTCTCAGCAGTTCTGTAAACTTCCCACTATCCCTATAAATTCCTTATCTACATAAACCTTTTAGGGTCAGTTTCTGTTGCTTACAACAAAGAATGCTGAGAGGACTCATAAATCTTTATTGAGATCCTAGAATATATCCTTCCCTATTCTTTCCACAGCCCAGGAATCCTTTGAGGTCTAACACAAATCTCTCTTCTAAGAAGCACAGCCTAAGTATTCCATTTATTCTAACAGCATTTCCTGAGTACTGTGCTATGTGTTCAGGATATAGACCTTGTTCCTTTGTTTAAAGAGTTCTCACTATAGTGATAAATGAACAACTAAAAATAAATGAGATGAGAGCTATACTAGAAATTAGATGAATCCCTGACTCATATGGTTAGGCTCATAGCTACTTAACCATAACAGAAAAATCAGAGTTGAAAGTTGAGCTTTCACTTTTGATAATTGAGGATTAGCCTTCCCACTAAAATGAAAGAAAAATTCCAGTTAAAACATTTTAAAAAGTCTCTCTAAAATATTAAAGATCTAAAAAGATAATAAGGATTATAAGGGCAAGATCTGGAAGAACACAGAATCAGAAAAGTGAGTGCAACATTGAGGCCTCCTTGGACAAGGAAAATAGAAAATAAAAAAAATAGAATAAAAAGGAGATTTGAGAAGAGAAAAATAAAATAACCAAAATAATGAACTAGTAGGTATAAGAATGGATAATGTACAGCTGAAGAAATAATTGGTATACTAGAAAATAGATCTGAAGAAAACACCCAGAATATGCACCGATAAACAATTAAATAGAAAACATAGACGACAGAGACAGGGACATAAAGGATACAATGGGAATATCTAACCTATGTGTAATTGGCATCTGAGGAAGAAAGAGGAAAAGTGGGGATAGAAGAAATATATGAAGAGCTAGTGGTTAAGGACTTTTCAAACTGATGAAAAGGTATCAAATCACAAATTCAAGAGGCCTACAGACTGCAACAGGATGAATTCAGAGAAAAACCTGAGGTATGTTACAGTAAAACTGTGATAAAAGGCAAAGAAAAAAAATCAAAACCAGGTGGAATGAAATTACATAATGTTTGGGATTTACTTGGAAATGATGAAACGGTAGTAGAACAAGTCTGTGGGGTTTTAGATGAAAAATATGAGGAACTTTCACTTCTAGAAATAATGGAATAACTGAAAGCAGAGTATCCCTGTCAAAGTAAACCATAAAAATGGATAGAATATACAAGGTAATTGCATTCAGGCATTAGAAATTAGATGTTAGGTTTTAGGTAACAGACAACACAAAATTGCAAACCTTGGGAGCAAGTGATGAGCTCCACAATTGTTCCAGTTCTCTGCACAGAGAACATTTCCTGACTGCAGTGAAGTGGGGTGGAATCCAAGCAGACCATGGTGGTCATATGGAGATGAGGAGGCAGAAATCAGTTTGGGAAACCTAAAATGGTTGTGACTTTGGGGATAGGTCCCAGAAAGGGGAGAACTACAAGTAGGAGGAATCATCAAAAGTCCTTAGTTTGCTAGGGTTGCCATAACAAACAACCACAAAGTGGATGGCTTCACCCACAGAAATTTATTCTTTTGCAATTCAGGAAACTAAAATTCCAAAATCAAGGTGTTAACAAAGTTGTTTCCTTCTGAGGGCTGTGAGGAAAAGATGTGTTCCAGGCTTGTCCATGGCTTTCTTCTCGTGTCTTTTCACATTGCTTTCCCATGATGTGTATCTCTGTCCAAAATTCCTCTTCTCATAAGGATACAACCCATATTGAATTAGGGCCCATCCTAATGATCTCACTTTAAATTCATTAACTCTGTAAAGATCCTGTCTCCAAATAAGGAAATACTCTAAAATACTAGGGATTAGGAATTAAACATATGAATTTTAGGAGAACACAATTCAACATATAAAAGTCTGGCCTGGTGCAGTGGCTCACGCTTATAATCCTAGCACTCTGGGAGGCCAAGGCAGAAAGATCACTTGAGCTCAGGAGTTTGAGACCAGCCCAAGTGAAAGCAAGACCTCGTCTCTACCCAAAATAGAAAAATTAGCTGGTCACTGTGGTGTGTTCCTGTAGTCCCAGCTACTTGGGAAGGTGAGGCAGGAGGATCCCTTGAACCCAGGAATTTGAGGTTGCTGTGAGCTGGATTGATGCCACAGCACTCTAGCCTGGGACAATATGTGTGAAACTCTATGTCAAAAAATAAAACATATAAAAGTCCGTGTGGGTTCTCCTGCAAGTCTTTGGCTGAGTCTGGGCCATTAGTAGGCAAGACAAACTATCCAAGATGACAAATACGTTTTAAAAAGACTAAAAATTCAAAGAACTACAAAATTGTAACATAAACCATCAATTCAAATCAACCCTGAGATGGTACAGATGTAGATTTTAGCAAAGACTTTAAATAACTATGAAAAATTTATTGTAAGAATAAAAGGAAAATAAGTTATTCATGAGTGAACAGGCAGAGAATCGAAGCAGAGAAATGTACACTACCCAAAAGAACCAAATGGAACTCTAGAACTAAAACGAATAGCTGGAGTGAATAATTCACTGGATGGACTTGATAGCAGTTTGGAAAAGGCAGAAGATAAAGTCAGTAACTTTGAAGAAAATTAATAGAATTTATCCAATGTGAGGAACAGAGAGAAAAAATTCAAAATGCACACATAGCCTCAGGGTCCTGTGGGACATCAAATAGTGTAATACAGGGAGGGGTGTCCAACCCACGGCCCACAGTTTGCATGTGGCTCAGGATGGCTACAAATGCAGCCCAAGATAAAATTGTAAATTTACTTATATTTTGAGATTTCTTTTTGTAGTTTTTTTTTTTTTTGGCTGGGGCCAGGTTTGAACCCCCCATATATGGGACCAGCACCCTACTCCTTGAGCCACAGGCACCACCCATATTTTGAGATTTTTTTTGTGATTTTATTTTAGTGAAACTCAATTGGGCAGTTCTTGAGTGTGAACTTTATAGATGGCAACATCATGTTGCAGTATCATGTGAAATAAATGTGTGTGCTGTCACTATTCATACACACGCACAGCTTCAGTTTTACATGGCATGTGGCTTCTAATGTGTTATCTTCAAAGTGCATGGAGTTGAACTGAAACCATCAGATGTTACATGCTTGTGGTAACTTAGGCAGACATTATCGATAATATTTCAACCTACTATTGCCATGTTAGGCATTTAATGTTATTTAGAAGTCAGGTAAAGCACTGACTTCTTACTTGGTTATCAAGGCACTTCCACATCTTGGTGGCACCTCACACATCACCTGCCTGGCTTTATAATTAGCTTTCTGCCTTGCCCTGCATCAGCAGCCAGGATGTGGAAGGGCCCAAACCTTTGTTTCCATTTTCCTGTCAATTAATTTTCATAATAAAAGTAAATATAGTCCCTTATCTGTTATTATTTTTTAATCCCATCATGGGCTTCTATAACATCTCAAAATAGAAAAAGAACGTCCAAAACAGAAAATTACAGATGAAGGAAGACTGTTCAATGAAAACTGGACAGATGACTACTTATTTGTTGAGGCAAATAGGAAAGCACTCTGCTTAATTTGTAGGGAATCTGTGCAAGTTTCCAAAGGCTGTAATTTGAAAAGGAATTGTATACAAATTCATGCTGCCAAATGTGATGTGTATGAAGGGTTGTGTCAGAAGGACAAAATAGGAGAACTGAAAAAAAGTCTGTCTTTTCCAAACATCTTTCCAATAGACCTGCCATTTGATCCTACAATTCCTCTGGTAGGTATATATCCAGAAGACCAAAAATCACACAATAACAAAGATATTTGTGCCAGAATGTTTATTGCAGCCCAATTCATAGTTGCTAAGTTATGGAAGAAGCCCAAGTGCTCATCGACCCACGAATGGATCAATAAATTTTGGTATATGTACACCATGGAATATTATGCAGCCTTAAAGAAAGATGGAGACTTTATCTCCTTCATGTTTACATGGATGGAGCTGGAAAATATTCTTCTTAGCAAAGTATCTCAAGAATGGAAGAAAAAGTGTCCAATGTACTCAGCCCTACTATGAAACTAATTTATAGCGTTCATAGGAAAGCTATAACCCAATTTTAGCCCAGGAATATGGGAGGGAGGGTGATTGGTGGGATCACGCCTATGATTCATCCTATAAGGGTATATGTGAATCTCTCTAGATGTAGAATATAAATGTGTTAACACAATAACTAAGAAAAAGACGTGAAGGCTATGTTAACCAGTTGGATGAAAGTATTTTAAATTGTATACAGAAACAGTACACTGTACCCCATGATAGGATTAATGTATACTGCTATGATTTAATAAAAATTTAAATTAAATTAAATTAATGGAAAAGTTAAAAAAAAAGAAAATTGACTTAAAGATTTAACATTTTTAGTGCATTTAACTGCTCATTTCAATGAGTTAAACGTGTGTTTTCAAGGTGAAAACCAACTTATCAGTATAATGTTTTAAACTATAACAGCATTCTAAATGAAACTAAAATTATAGCAAGAGCAAATTAAGGGAAACAATTTTGTGCATTTCAACACATTGGCTAAACGCAGTCCTGTGAACAGTGAAAAATATGCAGCCTTGCCTTTTAATTTGATACAAAAATTTTCAAAAGAGATTTCAAGATTTCTAGGAAAATAATATTTTGGTGCATTTGCAACTTGATTTTCACTCAACATAAATATGATTTTTTTAAAAAAAATATTATGTTAACAGAAATAATGTCTCAGTTTTTAAATGGAATGCATAGAGAGCTTCCATCTGATATTTAACTTAAAGAAAAGATTGGTCATCTCTCTTTATTGGACATTTATAGGTCCCATTTTTTTCCCGAAACAAATATCCCTCACTTCACAATTACATCTTATTCATGTCATCACTTTTTGGAAGAACCTACATTTGAGAGCAATTATTTTCAAGAATGAAGCACATTAAGAATAAAATTAGAACCAAAATATCTGGTGAGCTCCTTGAAAACTGAGAATTGCAACTACTTGCATTGAACCAGATATTAATGCATTAGTTTCTCAAATACAATGTCAAATATCCCACTAGTCTTATGCTGTACACTCTTCTTTGGCTTTTCTAATCAAAACATTTTTTAAATTTAAATTTATTATTTTTATTATTTATTTATTTTTTATTATACTCTTTCCTACATAGATCATAAATAGATTTATGCCATTATATGATTTAATGTGATGATTATTTGTACAAATTGGAATGTTTACATCCTATTAAACAACATATTACTTAGATATGTACATTTTCTATATTAGTGATAGCAATTTGGGACTTGCTCAATGATTTTAAAAGATTCTCTGATTGAGCTGCTGCATAATTAAGATTATTATGTGAGGAGTGTTCTGCTTATCTGTGGTGTCAGATATCACTAAAATTATCATGGACTTTTTTTTTTTCTCATCAGTTTTTGTTAGAGTTTGTGTAATTAATGCACAGTTCAAGACAACTCTTCTTTCAATGAGGCTCAGAGAAGCCTAAAGGTTGGACACCCCTGATATAATATTATGTAATTATAGTCTCAAAAAGGTAAAAAAGTGAGGATGAGGAAGAAAAATACTGTAAGAAACACAAAATTTGATGAAAACTTCGACTTACAAAACCAAGGAGCTCAGTCAACCTCATGCAGAATAAATACAAAGAAAACTAATTAGCCAAATCATTGGCAAATCACCGAAAACCCAAAAATAACAGAACATCTGGAAACAAGCCAGAAGAAAAAAAATACACATTACATTCACAGGAAAAAATAATAAAAAATTGTGGCTGGATTCTCATCAGAAAGAATGAAAGCAAGTAGACGATGAAATTATAATCTTTAAAGAGTTGCCAAAACAAAAGCAAGCAAATGCACAAATATCCTGTCAATCCAGAGTTTTATATCCAGCAAAAAAGCCTGCAAAAACAAGGATAAAATAAAGACATTTACAGATTAACAAATTCTTAGAGAATTCATTGCCAATGGCCTACACTACTGAAAGGAAAATGATATCTTATGGGGAAACTCAGAACTAGAGCTAAAAGTGCAAGGTATAGAAGTAATCATAAAAGACCTTTTTAAATAGTACATTTCAAAATTTCCTTAAAACTTAAGAAAAATAATATAGGATTTATAAGATAGGATTTGTGATATATGTAGAAATAAAGGATTTGACAATGATATCACAAAACACACAGTGTGGCTGGTAAATGCAATTTTTTATCTACCTTTGTGTCATAGTTAAGTGTTAGGGAGACCACACCTATAGTGCATACTGCAAGGGCACATGTCAAATTTATTAAGGATAGAGTATAAAGGTCTTAATGCAATAATTAAGTAAATGAGGTGAAAGCTATATTAACTAGTTTGATGCAAACATGCCAAATTGTATATAAAATCAGCACATTGTACCCTATAAAAAAGCATACATGATGTTTGTATACATGATCTATGTGTATATGACTTAATAAAAAAAAGAATTAGGAAGAGTAAAGAGGAAGTTGGAGTGTCAGGTGTAAAGTGGTAAAATACTCCAAATACATTGATCTTGATAAGCTAAAGATGTATATCAATAAGCTACAGCCAGGCACTAAAATAATAATAATAATAATAATAATAATAATGGGTATAACTAAGTAATTCAGTTTCTCTGCATCCTCCTTAGCCTTGGTATTGTCACTGTTTTATTTAGCCTAAAGCCAGGCAATAATAATAATAATAGGTATAACTAAGGACTAGAATACTACAAAAATTACTAAGCAAAAAGAAGCAGGTAAAGAGCAAATAAGGGAGAGGGTAACAAACAACAGATAAAAGAAACTGAAAACTAATATTAAATGTAAAACCATAAAAATTTTTAAAAGAAAACAAAGGAGAAAATCTTCCTCACTTGTAGTTAAGCAAAGAGTTCTTAGATATGACACCAAAATAATGATCATAAAAGAAAAAAGGGTCAATTGAACTTCATCAACATTTAAAAAATTTGCTCAGCAACAAATACTAACATAAGAATGAAAAGAAAGCTACAGATTGTAAGAAAATATTGGCAAATTACATATCCAATAAAGGATTCATATCTGGAATATATAAGAATTTTCATACCAAAAAAGAAATCTTTTTTAAAAGAAAATTAAACTTTTTAAGGTAACTATAGATTCACATGCAGTTGTAATAAATAATTCAAAGAGCCAGTGTGCTCCTTCCCAGTTTCCTTTAATGATAACATCTTATTAAACTATAGTAAAATATGACAATGAGAATATTGACATTTATGCAGTCAAAACACAGAACATTTCCATCACCACAAGGATACCTCATTTTGTCCTTCTACAGCCATGCCTATTTCCCTTCTTTACCCCTCTCTTAACTCTTAATAACTTCCAATCTGTTTTCCATTTCTATAATTTTTTTCATTTAAAGAATTTTGCATAATGGAGTCATATATATAAGAAAACCAATCATAAGTCAGATTTACATTTTTCACTTAATTACCTAGAGATTCATTCGGATTGTTGTGTGCATCAGTAATTTTCCTTTTATTGCTGAACAGTATTTCATGGTATGAATTTGTTATAGTTTATTTAACCACTCATGTGGTGAAGGATATCTGGACCATTTCCCGTTTTTAGGCTTTGTGGGTCATGATGAAAGTTTTGAAACACACTCAAATTAAGAAACATAAAATCTTTGCCAGTGGAAACCAATGAAGCCCTCCCAGCAACACCAATAAACTGAGCAATTTGAAACCTGCATGTGTCATTCAGAAAGGATACTGTCAACTATGTGTCTTGGAAGTGAAATAATGGATCATAACACAGTCTGTCTCAAAATTTTTATAGTGACCCATGTATTACTAACAAAGCTACTATCACATTCATGTACAGGTTTTGTGTGGATGTAAATTGTATGGTAGTTGCATATTTATTTTCTAAGAAACTACCAAACTGTTTTCCAGAATAACTATACAATTTTACGTTCCCACCCACAATGTATGAGTGATTCAGTTTCTCCAAATCCTCCCCAGCCTTGGTATTGTCACTGCTTTATTTTAGCCAGGTTTCTAGCAATAGCTCATTGTGCTTTTTATTTGCATTTCCTTGGTGGCTAATGATGTTAAACATTCCTTTTGATTTGTGAACAGTGTTGTGGAGTATATCTTCTATAACATTTTTAGTAGTTGTCCTAGGTATTATATATACCTAACTATCACAATTTACTGGCACAAACATTTACCAGTGTAAGTGAAGTACAGAAAGCTATTCTTTTATATCCCTTAGCCACCTCCATTTATAATCCAATTGCTTAAAATATTTCTTACTTGTACATTTTGAATTATATCAGTGTTATAATTGTTTTAATGATCAAACATAAGTTAGAAAACTCAAGAGAAAGAAAATCTATTATATTTATCTATATTTTTGTTCTTTCCATTGTTCTTTCTTCCTTTGTGATATCTGAGATTCATTCTTTTAGCATTTCTTTTTTCTTTTTCTTTAGCCACTCTTTTAAGGTAGGTATGCTTGTGATAAAAAATATCTTAGATTTTTTTTTTCATCTGTGAATGTCTTGATTTCTCCTTAATTCTGAAGAAGAATTTTGTTGGGTATAGTATTCTGGGATTGGCAGTTTTCTTCTTTCAGCACTTGAAAAATATACAACTTCTTCATGACTTCTTATGAGAAATCTGCTGTAACTCGAATTTTTTCCCCTGTACTTAACATGTTGTTTCTTTTCTTGCTGCTTTCAAGATGCTTTCTTTTTCTATAAGTTTTCTTTGTTGAACTTTGTCAGAAGTTTAATTACATTCTGGCATGGATTTCTTTGTTTTTATACTGTTTAAAGTTTGGGAAGCTTCTTGTGTGTGTTTATATCTTTTACTGAATTTGGAGAGTTTCCAGCCACTATTTCTTCAAGTATTTTTTAGCCTACCCTTTTCTCCTCTTCTCTTGGCATTCCTATAACACAAATATTAAATTTTTTTTTGTTATTGTTCCACAGGTTTATTAGATTTTGCTCATTTTCTTCAGTCCATTTCTGCTGTATTGCCCAGATTCAATAATATCTGTTGTTTTTCAAGTTCACTAATTCTTTCCTCTATTCTCCTATTCAATCCACCCATCAAGATCTTCATTTTGGTTATTGTATTTTTCAGTTCTAAATATAAACATTTGGTTCTTCTCAATATCATCTATTTTTTTTTGCCTGAGACCTTTTATTTCTTTGCTAAGGTGTTATCTTTTTTTTTTTATTAGCTTCAAATATGTTCGGAATTTCTCATTAAAATAATTTTACAATTTTTATACTGGGTACACTGAGTTTTTGTCAGCTAATTCTAATATCTCTAGCATCATGGAATTTCTTGGTTCTTGGTATGAGGAGTGATTTTGTATGGAAATCTGGATATTGAGGGTATAGTGTTATAAGACTCTGAGTCTCATATATACCTCCATTTAATCTGGCTCATTCTAACATCAGTGTAGTGAGGGAAGAGAGGATGAAGTTCTGGCTTGATATTGCCAGATGGGGACAAAAGTCCAGCTTCCTTCTGTTGATACTTGAAGCAGGAGGCTCTTTGTTATTGCTGGGATGGGTTGTGAATTCCAGCTCCCTACTAGGCTTCCACCAATACTTCCCTACCTGGAAAGGTAATAGTGCCTCGTTACTGCTCTCCATGTTGCCTCCATTGACACACAGATGGGGGTGGTGACCTTGTTACTACTGGGTGGTGGTAAATGTCCTGAATCTTCAGTAGGCATGACCCCATCTCTGTAAATAGCTATGAAGTGCCTCATTACTACCTTGTTGGACAGAAATCTAGACTCCCCAAGTGATCTCCACTGACATCCCAGGGTGGGGGAGGGGGGAGATGCCTTGTCACAGGCTGAGGGAATGAAAGTCCTAGCTCCCTACTCAGCCTCCTTTGACCCTAGAGCCTAAATACAGCCTGGCAAGGACAAAACTGTCATTTACTATGAGCTTTTGCTGGTATGGGTATGAGTGAGGCTGTTTTTCTTCTGTGGTATTGCACTAGAACAGAACAAGTATTGTCTGAAACTTTTGTCTTGTATGCTTCTACTAGATTGAATTGCTCTATATCCTGATTTTGGTGGTAATTATACCAATCTATCCTTGTGTTAAAATTCACAGAATTATATAAAAATTTCAATTTACAAATCAAAGTTTACAGAAAAGAAGAATGAAGTTGTAGGAGTTACATTGCCTAGATTAAGGAATCATTATAAAAATTGCATGACTGGGAACATGTAGTATTGGTATAAGGATAAATAGATCAATGGAAAAGAATAGAAAATCCAGAAATAGCCTCACACATGTTTGATCAATTAAATTTAAACAAGGGTGCCAAGGTAATTCAATAAGTGATAACATAAACTTTTTAAAAATTACAACTAATATTCATATGGGGAAAATGAACCTCAATCTCTAACACACAGTATAAAAATATTAAATTGAAATGGACCATAAATCTAAAAATAAATGCTAAAAGTATAAAAATCTCAGAAAGTTAGGAAAAATATTTGCAAACTTGGGAGAGGAAAACTTTTTTTTTTTTTTGATAGGACACAATATGTACATACCACACAATAAAAAAAGATATATTGGATTTTATTGAATTTTACTCTTTGACAGAATACACAAAGAAAATGAAGTAGAATCAAGCATATGTAATTACAATTATAATTTAATAATAATACCAGGAGTCAAATTTAAAAATAGGCAAATGATTAAAACAGACACTTCATCAAAAAAATATATGACTTGGCAATAAGCACATGACAAAAAAACTCACTGGTATATATTATCAGGGAAATATAAATTTCCTCTCCTCTTCACCTGCTGCATTGGTATCTGAGTAAGCCAGATTAAACAGAAGGTGTAAAAAGCCTTAGAGTCTTATAATACCCAATATCCAGGTTTCCATACAAACTCCCTTACCAAATCAAGAACCATGAAGATTTCAAACTGAATGAAAAACATGAAGAGATACTACGTCATACCCACTGGAATGTTAAAAATTTTAAAGCTAGATAATATCAAGCCTTGGCAATGATGTGGAGCAAGAAGATTTTTTAAACTTTGAAATGTGGAAATGCAAAAGGGTATAATCACTTTGGAAAATCTTTTGGCCAATTCTTATAAATTTTAACACATATAAATCATATAGCCCAGAAATTCCATGACTAAACATTAGTCAAGAGAAATGAAAACTTATGTTTGCAGAGAAACTTATACACAAATGTTCATAACTGCTTCATACTTAATAGTCAAAAACCTGAAACAGCCCATCAATAAATGAACGGATAAACAAGTTGTCCATCCACAACATGGAATACTGCACAGCATTTGACAGACAAACTACCGATACATATAACAACATGAATGAGCTCAGAAAACTGTGGTGAGCAAAAGAAGCCAGGAACAAAAGAGTACATACTGTAACATCCCATTTACATGAAATTCTATAAAAAGGCAAGACTTATGTATAGTGACAAAAAGCAGATCAGTGCACACCTGGGGCCAGGGTGGGAGGAATTTGACTGCAAAAGGGCAGGAGGGAGATTTTTGAGGTAATGGAAATGTTTGATATCAACAACACAGTTCAATCTCACAGACAAGGAAAGGAAACCATGCATGAAAGAATACATACCACGTGATTTCATTCATGCTCAGTTCAAAACTATAGGCACAGCTAAAGTATAGTGCTCCGAGATCCATACTTAACTGGTAAACTATGAAGATAAGCAAGGAAGTGATTACTGGAATAGCCAGCCTAGTGGTTTCCTGGAGTAGGGAGTCGGGGTGTGGTGATTGGGAAGGGACATGTGGGCATTATCTGTGGTGCCAGCAGTGTTATCTTTCTTGATCTGGATGGTGGTTACATGAGTGTTTGCTTTATAGCAAGGCATTAAACCATAAAGTATTGGCCGTGCACCTTTTTTGTTTGTATGTTATATTTTACAACTAAAAACATTTTTTTTTTTAAAGAGCAAAAATGGTAACTGAAAGGCAAGCTGAGATTGGCATATGAAAATGAGGTCAGGAGAGTTAAGAGCCACACAGAGCAAGCATCACAGCTGAGTAACCAGATCTGTGAAGTATTTCCAGGGCAACCCTTGACGTTGGTGGGAGTGAGGGCATGACAAGCTTGACAGTGTATCTTAACTGCTGCCCTATTCTGTACCCAGCACAGGGATGGTCATACAGGGTACCCAACCAAGATTTATGGATACATTGGTGTTGTTAGGTTATGCCATTAAGGCAAGCCCAAATCAGGGCATGGTCCCTAGGGGCTACCTATCAAAAAGCACCAGACTTGAAAACAAGAAATCTAAGTTTAGGTGACAGCAATGACACTGCAAGCTATATGACTTTGAACAGGCCATTTCACGTCTCAGCATTAATTTCCTTATTCTGGCTCTGGCTATGAGGTGCAATGAAAGCCAGAATGGAGCAGAGAAATATAGATATATATGTATCCATCTGTGTTCAAGTCTGGTCACTGAGAAGGACCATTGCATTAAAATCTTCAAATGGGGACACTAAAGACTTCAACTTAAGATAGCTAATTGGGCTCAGCGCCTGTAGCTCAAGTGGCTAAGGCACCAGCCACATACACCAGAGCTTGTGGGTTCAAATCCAGCCTGGGTCTGCCAAACAACAAAGACAACTACAACCAAAAAATAGCCAGGTGTTGTGGCAGGCTCCTGTAGTCCCAGCTACTTGAGAGGCTAAGGCACTAAGGCAAGAGAATCACTTAAGCCAGGAGTTGGAGGTTGCTGTGAGCTGTGATGCCATGACACTCTACCCAGGGTGACAGCTTGAGGCTCTGTCTCAAAAAAAAAAAAAAAAAAAAGACAACTAATTGGTTCCCCGCATCTGCCCAACATTTACTTGCCTCTGGGTGTAAAATAGCACAGTGATGTAAGGGGCTGCATGCCCACTATTCCATGTTGAATATCCCAAAAGCTGCCATTATGACGGGGTTATCAGGAATGGGGAGGTTGACATATATGAAGGTCAAATGCTTTGAACCTCTGCTGACTTTGCTGCACATGGTCCCAAGGTGTAATTACCCATATGTCAGACTTGGCAGTGGGGAGTGTGCCAGGCTGACATTCCAGGTCAAAAAGAGTATCAGCATCTAAGGTGGAGGGGTGGGGTGGCGGTCACCACTGCTGCCTCCACAAACTGCTCTGTCACATATCCCGATAACTCTGGGACAAAGGGGACTTTGGTAACAGCAGTTGGGAAGTTCTCTGCCAATAGCACCCTGACAAGGTCAATGGACACTCAATCTTGGAACTTGGGACAAGCTTCCTTCTCCTATTTGGGGAAGATTGCACATTTCCTTTTGTTTATTTGAGAGAAAGATTGTTGATACACCTCTATCCACTGATAAGCAGGAACCATTTTCAAATTAAAGACTTAAGAGAAGGTCTGGCTAGCAATCTAGGAATGGCAATAATGGACCAGATGCTATAGCCTTATCCATTTCAAAAGCTTCATGAATAGCCAGCTGTACCAAGGAAGGATCCTGGCTTCTTTTTAAGAACATGTCATGGTCCTGATCATGCATCAAATGGCGCCAGCACCTGTTTTCTTCCTGTCTCTGTTCCTCATACGTACACTTATATTCTTAAGTAAATGTAAGAATCCATTGGAAATAGATTTAGCTTGGAGGAGAAATTATGTGCTAATTCTCCCACCACACACAGCATGTACACACAAACACACACGCTGTTCCTTGTAGAAATGTAAAAACAATATAGCAACAATCAAGATATTTTTATAAAGGAAATCACCCAGATCCCATCTCCTAACATAGCTCTTTTTATTTGGACATTTACTGTGGAAACAGAGCTTTTATAGATAGTGAGATCACAGTGTAAATACAATGGTGCTGCTTCCTTTACAGAACCTGTTCCATGTATTCCTCAGGCTGCTGCAGGTTTCAGAATGTGCATATTAAATGGTTTCATAATATGCCATGGAATGGATATTCCATAATTTAATTTACCATCCTTTATCGTTGGGCAACTCATTTGTTCCCAGTGTTGTATTACTACAGCCGGTCTCACAATGAACATCTTCATGCATGTATCTTCTCAATTCTGCTAAACTGTGTCCTAGGAACAAAATCTCAGGAGGAAAAATGATTGGGTTCAAGGTCAAAAACAGTTCCAGGGCTCTTGCTTCAGTTGACTGGGCTGCCTTTCTCAAGTGTGGGTGCTTTTCTGAAATGTGCAAACCCTCAGCACTAGCCAGCCTTCCCCTTCAGCCCCCCAAACCTGTCCCATTCACTCTTGGTGTCTTAGTTACTGCCTGTTGTGTGAGGATCAACTTCTATTTTCTCTTTGGGTGCTCTGCACCATGGTTTCAAAACAATGCAAACCTGTTTTGGGAAACAGACCTAGTCAATGTGGAATATCCTCTGAGCTCCAACAGCTGAGAGTCCACAGTAACTGTCTTTGGGGGATGCCAGGCTTGGGAATTAAGGAGCAGATGTGCTTGTTTCTCCAAGCCCACATTGCAGAGAACTTTCCCCCACACCCTTGACCAGGAGACCACCACGCTCCAACACAAGAAGCCTTATGCTGACTACCAGCTCCTCTCAACATCCAGTATACGACAGGTCCTACTACAAATCAGACATAGCCCTTGTCCTCAAATGGCCCGTAACCTCTGGTAGAGACAAATGAGTAAACAACTAACAGGAATACAACACAATGTCATGAACAGGTGCATTGTGGCCAGGCTGACCTGGGGTGAGATTCCAGCTCTGCCATCTCCTTGCTGTGTGGCTGTAAGTTAATTTACCATTTTCTGTCTTGGTTTCCCTGTCTACAAAATAGAAATAATATCAGGCCCAGCTCCTCTTCAGTCATCATGAGTTAATGAGCCAGTGCATGGAAAGCATGTAGCACAGTGTCTGGCATGTAGTAAAGTAAGTGTTCAATAAATGTCAGCTACTAGCAGTGGCATCGTATTTCTTGTGCAATTTTTACTAAAGCAAGTTAGGAAGTGAAATATTTCCTGAGAGGGACTCTGGCACAGTAAAGGAAACCCCAGTCTTCATGCCTGGGGGACCAGGAAAGTCTTTTCTGCCCCCATTCCAGGAAGAAAGTGCTGAAGGCACTAGAGAGCATGAGAGTTGGGTCTCCCTCGCCAGTCACAGGACAGGAAGGCCTACTGGTGAACCCTGATAAGCAGCCTCAAAGTGGCTGGATAGTAGAGGACCTCTATGACTTGGGGTGACCTGCATAAGCAGTTGCAGAAGTTCCCCTAGTCCATGCCTACATTATTTCTACCAGGAGGGGAAAGTAATGTGACCCAGCTGACTATTCTTTCCCAAGTGCTAAATTGGCCTCCTTGATTAGAAAAACAGCATTGGGCTGACAGCCTTGCCAGCAATCAGTGCTAATGCAAGGCCCAGCTGAGGAATACAGCAAACCAGGCTCCACGCCCAGTGCCACGAAGCCTTCTGCCTTGTCCAGGATGTGGTCCAGAGATAGAAAATGCTGATTTTATAGCAGAGCTACTTAGAGTCAACATTTACAAGTGCCAACAATGCCTTATGTGCAATGAAAGGCACATGAGTGGGGCAGTTCTCTTCCTGTCACCCCAGAGTCCCTGGGTAAACTTTCCCAGAGGAACTGTCAATTGAGAATAGCCTTGAACTGACATGTCCAGCAGCACAGACAGACACATGGGCCACAAAATTACCCATCACTACTGTGGTTAGTATGCTGTCCCCATCAAGCCTTGTACTCATTTCTTTCTGGGAACAATCTGCTCTCTTTGGGGGGCTGGGAATCTACAGTCTGCATTCAAAATAGCTGTACTTTCCATCCAACGTATCCATTTCTTATTACACCCACTGTCTAAGCATCCACTGTAGCAAATGCAAACCTGAGTCAGACATCATCCTGTTCCCTCAGATAGTAATTTAACTATGAGGAATCACCACCTATCATAGCAATGTAATTCTGGGCAACGATCCACTCCAACATTTCCCGAAGTATGTTCCATAGACATTGGTTCCCCAAGATACCAATAGATGCTCAGCTCCATAAGGGTTCTATGGTAAAAAATGTTGAGTTGAGTGGAGGAAACTTAGCAAGCTTTCTTGATTGTCACACTTGGCTGAGCCTGTGACATGCCAAGGTGCACTGTTACTCTCTAACAGGGTCTAGGGAATACAGGGTTCCCCAGACATGTTATAGTCCAGGCCCATGTGGAAAAGGCATTTCATGAGGCAGGTAGTCCAGACAACACCTTTTTGGAAACACAGAACTATTCCAATTCCCTTGTTTTTTACATGAGAAGACTGAGACCAAGAGAAGGAAAGAGACTTACCTGAGGTCACCTAAAGTCTGTGGCAGGGTCACAGTAATACACCCTCAAAAGAGCTGCCTCCAATCAGTTTTTCAGAATAGGGAGCCATTAGAAGGTATTAAGCTGTGTGGGTGATGTGGTTAAATTGGCATTTTGGTAAATTACTCCAGCTAATATGGGGAGGAGGCGATGGAGGCCAGGGAGGAGGCAACAAAGAATAGTCCACATGAGAAATCATAAAGGCCTAAAGTAGTGTGGTGGTGGAAGAGCAGGTGGGGTGAAGGTACTTTCCAGAAATAATTAGGAGGTAAATTGACAGGCTCTGGTAGAAGGTCAGGTGGGGGAAAGGGAGGTGATGCTAAGAATTTTGGTCTGGGTGACTGGGTGGATGCTAACGTCATGCACTAGAGAAGCTGCTTGCCTGCATCTCAAGGACTCGGTATTCCCAGTGTATGTATCTGGCTAGGCTTTGGCTTTATAGGGAGAGGTTCAGTCTAGAGACCAAGATCGAGATAACTGTACATAGAATTTAGGCACAAAAATGGAAGAAAGGTCCAGGGAGAACCTAGAAAGGGAATAAAAGCAATGGGGCAGGGCAGCCCAGAAGCCTGGGGGACTCAGTTCTGTCTTGCAAAGAGCTCACGGTCTGAACTTGACTCTTCCTCAGAGTTCCCCTTAAACAGCACCTCCTCCTGTCAAAGAATGCTTCCAAAGGAGAAGTGGGAGGTTCTGGGTAGATTTGGAGAGCATAAAATTCATATCTAACTGGCAGGATGAAGTGTCTTCTGATAGCACACTGGATTCTGAGGGTCTGAGAAAGACTGTAGGAAGATAAGTTTTCCCTAGCTGGCTATTTGTGTGTGTTTATCTCTTTAACCCTGGAGTGTCTGGTTATGTATACATGTCTCGTTCCCTCAGAAGACAGTATACTTGCTCCTGAAGGGCAGGGAGTCCTAAATCTTTAGAACTCCCCATAGAACCTTAACAATACCTGGCATATAGTACTCAGTACGAATTTGCTGAACACGTGAATGGGGCTGGAGGTGGAGGATGGGAAGGAATCCTTGGCCAAGAAAACAGTGTGAACAGTGGCCCATGAGCAAGAAAGTGCAAGAAAGGCAGAATGATTGTGTTCCATGCATAGAGTACATGATAAGGGGGGAGGAAAGTGGAGGAGACTAGCAAGATAGACTGGGACCAGGTGTTGTGGCCTTGAACATTAAAATGCAGGAGCGGGTGACCTTCAAGCACTATAGAAAGCTGGACAGGTGCCAGAACTAGGGTGGGCTTGAGCAGAAGTGAGTTTCCCTTCAGAAACTCTGATCAGGAAAGCCCTGACGAGGGCTCTGTAAGCTCTTCTCAGGTTTTTCTTGCTAGATGCCTCCTGAAGTGGCCAATAAATTCACCGTGAGCACAGTCACTATCATTTTCAAGGAGTCAGCACCTCCTTCCATTTCATTGTTCCTGTATCCAAGAGGTAAAGAGGCGAGTCAAAGGTCTGAAGTACCATGGGCTCTCAGGATAGTCTATGAGAAGGGAGTCCACAGCCCAATCTCATTATTCCATACATGAAAGTATGTTTGCCTACTAACCTCCTTGTGGATCCTGAATACTGGGGCTCAAGTGAGACTCACTCCCAGCATTAATTGCCCTAGAGATGGTCTTTTCAGTATTCTATGCATCTATGACCTTCCACTTCTCCATGTCTAAATTCTCTCCAGCCTTTAAGTCTTAGTGACAATGTTTCTTCTTTCAGGAAGTCTGTCTTTCAGAGTACTTTAGTTCAAAGTGACTTTTTCTTTAGAACGCCTATATCATTGAAGCTGCAGTGCTCAGCCTTATTACCAAAATATACATTTATGTTCTTATTGTCTGGAAACACATATTATGGATACACAGAAATACTTAAAGCCCTGCAAGGTGGGGTGTGTGTGTGTGCTGTGATTGAGTCATCAAAAGACAAGGTGTCAGAGTGGAGAAACCAGTGCACACTAGAATCAGGAAGACCTGGATATTAACTCCTGTTCTACCACTTCCTGGCTTTGTTACCTTAGGCAAGTCCCTTAATTTCCTAAAACTCAGTTTCCTCCTCTGTACATGGCATAATAGGATTCTGAAATGGTTGTTGAAATGATTAGGTAAGAAAAACCTTAGTGAAGCATCCATAATAATACCTGGCCATTTTCTGGAACTGAAAAATCATTCCATCCTCTATTTCACCCTCAATATTCCTCACAGGGCCTAGCACAGAGTTTTCATTAATTGATCTATCCAGTCATTAACTAAAACATTAGTGGAAAAAAGTATGTATATTGGCATAAAAAATTAAGTACTTAGGGTGGCATCTGTGGCTCAAAAGGGTAGGGCACTGGTCCCATAAGCCAGAGGTGGCAGGTTCAAACCCAGCCCTGGCCAAAAAAAAATTAAGTACTTAGAAATAAATCTAGCAAAAGAGATTTATATAAATGAAAAAATATCCCATGTTCATGAACAGGAAGATTCAATATAAAGATGTCAATAGTTTCCACACTGATTTATTAATTCAATGTTGTATGTGTATGTGTACAATTTAACAAGCTACTTCTAAAATGTATATGGAAAAGGTCAAAAATAGCTATGATATCCTCTAAGGAAAAAAAAAAAGGTAGGGAAACTTGCCCTACCAGGTATCAAAATTTATAATAAAGCTTTAGTAATTAAGACTGTCAGCTCAGCACCTGTGGCTCAAGTGGCTAAGGCACCAGCCACATATACCTGAGGTGGCAGGTTCGAATCCAGCCCAGGCCCGCCAAACAACAATGATGGCTGCAACCAAAAAATAGCCGGGCGTTGTAGTGGGCACCTGTAGTCCCAGCTACTTGGGAAGCAGAGGCAGGAGAATCACTTGAGTCCAGGAGTTGGAGGTTGCTGTGAGCTGTGATGCCACAGCACTCTACCCAGGGTGACAGCTTGAGGCTCTGTCTAAAAAAAAAAAAATACTGTGTAGTATTTTCTTAAGGATAGACAAATAGACCAATAAAACAGAATCTAAAGTCCAGAAATAGAGGCACACCTACATTGACACTTGATATATGACAAGGATAGCACTGCAAGTTGGACTTTCCAGTAAACTGGAAAAAAATCATTATCAATAGCAGAAAAAATTTAAAACTTAGACCTCTACTTCACTGCACACACAAAAATATTAAAAATAAATTCCATGGGAAAAATTTAAGACGAACCCAAATTGGTAGACAGTATACAAAATAATGACCAATACTCCTGAAAGCTGTGAAAGTCATCGAAAACAAGAAAAGTTTGAGAACCTATCACAACTTATAGAATAAGGAGACATGCCAATTAAATATGATGTGGTAACCTAGATGAGATCCTGAAACAGAAAAGAACATGGTGAGATAGGAGGAAAATATATATTTTAGTTTATAACATATTTATCGGTATTGGTTTGTTGATTGTGAAAAATATGCTATACTTATATATGATTCTAATAATAAATATAACTGGATTCAAGGTAGATTATAACTCTATACTATCTTCAGAACTTTTCTATAAAACCAACCCCTTTTCAAATGTTTTTAAAGTTTATTTTGAAACAAGTAAAACATCAATTCCAGGAGGCTCAAAAACCTAAATATATAAGAAAGACTATGTAAGAGAAAATTTAAATAATTTGGGGGTAGGAAACACTTCCCTGCATAAGATTTTAAAAAATAAATAACCACAAATGAAAAGATACATTTGACTAAATTCAAATTAAGAATTCATGTTAATCAAAAAAATATGATTAAGAGGAAAAAAAATACAACAAGCCACAGAATCTACTTCCAGTAATGGATAAGGAAGCTTCCATTGAGCCAATCCTACTGAAGATTAAGACATATTACTATAAAACAAAAATCATAACATATTTTAAAGTACATAATGTCAGTAAGATGTAACACATATAACAATTATAGCATAAAAATTGTGAGTAGACCTATATAGTTGAAAGGTTTCTATATTTGATATGAAGTAGTACATACAATTTTATCTCTATATAGATTACAAAAAGTTATCAGTATGCATTGCAACCCCTAAAACAACACTAGAAAAAATAACAGGAAAAAAATAGCTAAAATCAAATGTATAAAATGGAAATCTATAATATATTCAAATAATACAAAAGAAGGCAGAGAAGGAGAATACGGAAAAAAACAGAAGGGAAAAACAGAAAACAAATAGTGAAAAAATGTTTAAGTCTAAAATATGTTTAGTGTTAATCGACTAGACACTTGTGAATTGTGAATTAAAACACACAATGTCAGAATGGAGACGTTGTGTGTTTTAATACTACCATATGCTTTGTAGTCTGTCATGCTGAGTAGAGTGCTAAGCTGTTATCACAGCTCACAGCAAGTTTAAACTCTTGGTCTCAAATGAGTCTCTTGCCTCAGCCTCCAGAGTAGCTGGATCTATAGGCACCTGCCACAACACCCAGCTAGTTTTTCTCTTTTTTAAAATTTCAAATTAATATGAGGGTACATTTTTTTTTATTGTTAGGGATTCATTGAGGGTACAAGAAACCAGGTTACACTGATTGCATTTAGGTAAGGTCCCTCTTACAGTTGTGTCTTGCCCCCAAATGGTGTGTCACAGACCAAGACATGAGGGTACAAATTTTTAGGTTACAATGTTCTCACTTGCAAGGTAGAGTTCAAATTGTAGAAAAGCCCTTTGCCCAAGGGATGTGCTGAATACCTTCACATTATGCACATTAGGTGAGATCCCACCAAATGTTCTCCTTTCTTCCTCCAATCACCCTCCCTCCTCCCCTCTACCTGCTAGGCTATTTTTGTGTTTTATCATTCATATGAGCATGTAATTGTTTATATATTGGTTTTATTTTAGTATTGAGTACATCAGGGTTTTTTTTTTTTTTCATTCTTGAGATACTTTACTAAGAAGAATGTGTTTCAGCTCCATCCAGGTAAATGTAAAAGATTAAAGTAGTCTATTTTTAGTAGAGATGGGGTCTTAATCTTGCTTAGGCTGACCTTGATCAGGCGATCCACCCACTTCAGCCTCTTAGAGTGCTAGGATGATAGGCAAAAGCCACTGCAACTAACCCAGAGGTGTATTTTAAATATAGAGATAGACTGAAAGCAAATGGATGGAGAAGGGCATATACAATGCAAACAGTAAGCACCAGATGGCTTTAGTGGCTATCTGATGCTAAATCAGGTAAACAGATTTAAAGTATATGGGTATTATGAAAGGTAAAGAGAAACATTTTATAATAAATAAAGATTTATTTCATCAGGAAGACACACTTTCATAAATGCATATGTGTATAATGATAAAACTTCAGAATAACCAAAGTGAAATTTGCAGAATTAGAAAGAGAAAGGAGCTGGAGATTTTAACAACCTGTTCTCAGCAATGAATAAAGTAGATAAAAATTAGTAAAGACATAGATAATCTGAATAATATTATCAGTCACCTCGACCTAACTCATAGTCACAGAACATTATACCCAACAACAGAAGAACACACAGTACATTCACCAAGACTGGTTACATACTGGGCCATAAACCATGTCTAAGTAAATTTGACATAAAATAAAATCACATAGAGTATATTCTCAGACTACAAGGGAATTAAAGAAGTCAATAACAACATATCCAGAAAAAAAAAGAAATATTTAGAAATTAAACAACTAACTAATAAATAACTTATGGGTCAAAGAAGAAAGTATAAGGAAAATTAGAAAATATTTTGAACTAAATAATAATAAAAACAAAATATATTAAAATTTGTGGGAAGCAGTGAAATAGCATTTAGAGAAAAGTAATATAACTTTAAATGTTTATATTAGAAAAGAAGAATGGTCTAAATATAATAACCTAAGGATTCCATGCTGAGAAGGTAGAAAATGGTGGGCAAAATAAATCCCAAATAAGAAGTTAAGAAATAATAAACAGAAGAACAGAAGTCAATGAAATAGAAAAAGAAATGGAGAAAATTAATAAAGCCAACAAAAATCTATAGCTAGACTAGCCAAGAAAACACAAATCAGCAATAACAGAAATAAAAGAGGATAGATATCACTACAGATACAGTAAAAGGATAATAATAAAATATTATAAGCATCTTTATTCCAACAAATTTGACAACTTGGATGAAATGAACACATTTCCTGAACATAACTTACTGAAATGGACATAATATGAAACACAATCTGCATTTCAAATCTAAGTAAATAAATTGAATTTATCATCAAAAACATTCCCATGAAAACAACTCCAGAGATAAATGGTTTCATTGGTGTGTTCTATCCAATATTTAAAAAAGAAATAACACCAATCTTAAACACTTTCAGAAAATGAAGGAGGGATTCTTCCCCACTTGTTTGATGAGTCTCACATATAGTTAATACCTATGTTTTCTTCTAAAGCTTCACGGTTTTAGCTTTTATTTTTAGTTTTGTGAAAAAATCCCAAATTAATTTCTGTGTATGCCGTAGGTATTGGGCTGAGAATATCCTCATGACTTGGGTAAACAGAGCTTTCTTAGGACACAGAAAGGACATGATAACCATAAAAAGAAAATAAAAGTATAAATAAGACATCATCAAAAGTAAATACTTTTGCTCATCAAAATACATCATTAAGACCCCAGGGAGGGAAAGAATAATGTCCTCCTCCTTAAGTGTGGGCTTCTCACAGTACTTCCTAAGGGTACAGTATGGAAAGGAGAAAAGAAAGAGTAACGTTACCGTGAAGAAAGCTGACAGTCACTACTTTAGCCAGGAGATCAAGGTCAGCATCAACAGTGATAAGTCATGTTGATATGATGCGATGGACATGGCATGATACCTCTATGGTCATCCTCCCCTAAACACACAAGGCCATTTTAATCACAAGAAAAACATCACACAAATGGCAGGAGTGGGGCATCCTACAAAACACCTGACCAGTATTCCTCAAAACTATCAATGTCATCAAAAACAATAAAAGTCTAACAGAAAGTCACAGCCAAGAGAATCCTAAGGAGACATGGCAGCTAAATAATATTAATATGGTATCCTGGATGGGATTCTGGAAGGGATCTTCGAATAGAAATAGGACATTGTATAAAAACTAAGGAAATATGAGTAAAGTATCAGTTTTAGTTGATAAAAATATGTCGATCTAAGTTTATTAATTGTCACAAATCTACCAATGTAAGATGTTAACAACAGGGGAAACTGGGTGAGAGGTATATGGGAACTCTCTGTACTATCTTCAATTTTTCTATAAATGTAAAACTTTTCTATGTCTATTTTTTTTAAAAGAAATCAAGAAAATGTAGAGATGAGTCACTGACAAGGAGAAAGTATTTGCAAAATATATATCTCCTAACCAAAGAACTCCTAACCAAGATATATTTAAAAATACTAAATCTCAACAATAAAAAAAGAAAAACAACTCAATAAAAAGAGACAAAATATTTAAACAGACATTTCATGAAGGAAGATATACAAACAGCCAATAAGCATGTGAAAAGATGCTTACCATCACTAGTCATTAGGGAAATGCAAATCAAAATTCATGACAGATATCATTTCATCCACCTGAATGGCTAAAATTAAATAGAATAAAAACACCAAATGCTGGCAAGTATATGGAGCAATTAGAATTCTTGTACATTACTAATGGGGAAGTTAAATGGTACAACCACTTCTGAAAACAGTCTAGCTCATAGTTTCTTATAAACTTAAACATACACTTACTCTATCACCAAGTAATTCCATTTCTAGGCATTTACCAAAGAGAATATAAAGAAATGTCCACAAAAACATTTATGAAAGAATATTTATAGAAGTTTTATTTACAAAAAACAAAACCTGGGTGGCATCTGTGGCTCAAAGGAATAGGGCGCCAGCCCCATATGCTGAGGGTGGTGGGTTCAAACCCAGCCCTGGCCAAAAACTGCAAACAAACAAACAAACAATCAAACAAACAAAAAAAAAAACCCTGCTAATAGTCCAAGTATCCATCGATAGGAGAATGGAGAAACAAACTGTGGTAAATTCATAGAATGGAATATATCTTCAAAATAAAAAAGAAGTAAATTACTGATACATGCAACATGGGTGAACTTCAAAAACATGTTGAATGAAAGAAAATATTAAAAAAGAACATTATATTGTATAAAACCATTCATATGAAATTCTAGAGAAGATCTATCTAGTCTATGAGGAAAAACAACTGGAACACTGGTTGTCTGGAATGTGAGAACAGGGATTGACTGGGAAAGAACATGAGGGAACTTTCCTGGCTGACAGTAAGGTTCTAATTCTCAGTAGAGTCTTTGTTACACAAGCTTGGATTCCAAGCTTGTCAATTTGAACACTTATGATTTGTGCATTTCATTGTACAGAAATTTCATCTTAGAATATAAAGGAGTTGTAAACAAATATTAATGGTATTCATAGTGATATTCATCCCGCAGTTTAGGAGAGGATATTTGTAACACATAAAGGGAACAAAGGGCTACTATTCCAGAATATACACTGGGAAAGGCCAAAGGAGATGAGGTTGGCCTCACAGTTAATGACCAAAAGTGCCCAAATACCACCCACTCACTCATTGCATCTTTAGGTAAATTCCGGAAGCCCAGTGTTCTGCCCTTTCTATGGCCACCAACAGGATGCATGGAAAAAACTTGTCTTGAATTCCTTCCCTGGCTCCTGCACATGTCTAGAAGTTTGCTATTTCTGGGGGCTGCTTCAGTCTGAGTTAAGAAGAGTGGCCAGGCACAAATGTGTGTTGCATCTAGGATGCTGGCAAATCCTAGCTGTGACTGGGATCTCAACTCACAAGTCCTTGCTTCATGCTAGTCAGTCAGCCAGTGCAATGAAAACTGTTCTGAAGCCAGGAAAGCCACTTGACTGGGACAATGGCCTGGGAGTTGGTGCCCAAATATGCAGGTATAAGGCTGAGGAACCAATGCAGCAGCACGCTAGAGGGTCCTTTCCTTTCTGACAAACCCCATTCCCACTCTGCACAAGTTGAAGCCACAGGGAGCCTCACATCCATCAGAGCTTTTGAGAATAGCTAATGTGGAATACAGAAGAAGACTCCAGTGGAGGACTCCTGGCTAAGTAAAGGAGGAGT
This sequence comes from Otolemur garnettii, assembly GCF_000181295.1. Classification (NCBI taxonomy): domain Eukaryota; kingdom Metazoa; phylum Chordata; class Mammalia; order Primates; family Galagidae; genus Otolemur; species Otolemur garnettii. The sequence goes on from NW_003852585.1 coordinate 2,707,975, forward strand.
TTGGGCACAAATTTAACCTCTTTACTTCCCATCTCTAACTTGCTAATTGCTACCCCTGCTTGCTGTCTCCCCAGCTAGGGGAAGCTTCCCCTGAAGGACGATGTAGCAATCAGGAATCAGACAAAGTCCAAATCTAGGTGTGCTGGGTTCAGGGTAGCACCCTGACAATCCTTTTAACTAGCACCCCCACATGCCCCAAACACAGAAAGGCATACCTGACCCATGTAATTATTGAATCCCCAAGCATTTACTCAACATCTACTATGACCCAGTGACTGTGCTGGCCACTAGAGACACAGTTCCTGTTCTCTGAGAACAGAAATTCTAGTTGGGGAAGAGAGAAAATATAGAAGTCAATAAATATATAATGGCTTCGTAACAAATGTTGCGAATCATAATTCCATAATAAGAATTATGAAGATAGCATAATATGATACTAACTGTAGGGGGGCAGGGGCTTAGAAATCCTAGTCAGTAGGTTCAAGGAAGTCAACATAGCATTAATACACTTGTACGTCTCCAGCACATATGTAATGTATAAACGTGACAAAATAAATCAGTGTTTCCCTGTCTCTCTCTCTCTCTCTCATACACACACACACACACATACATACACACGCATGCTCTCACAAGCACATAAACACAGCCTGTCAGGGATGGAAAGGCTCTCAGAGGCCAACTAGCCCAGTGGTTTTCAACCTTCTAGAGAATCATTTATTTCTTTGGAGAAGCCACATTCTTGGCCTTGCCCTTGCTGCCCCAGGGCATGACCCTAGCCTAGAATTTCTGAAACATGGTTTTGATGCTACTGCTTCAGTATAAGCCTCTTGATGCACACAGGAACACTCCAAGGCCCAGGATAGATAACAGCTTTGCCCAAAGTCAGGCCATGAATTGGTGACAGAGCTCAGGGTGGGAACTGGGACCCTAACCCCTTCTCACCGTGTCTTACAGAGGCTTCTCCCAACTCTCATCTGTGGCTGCCTGACAAGTGCTGCGGCTGGTTTAAGGACAGTCCATAATCTCCCTAAGGAAGGAAGGGACCTATGAACCTCAGTTACCACTGAGGACATAAAGGAAGAAGCCAGATGGGAACTGGAACACCCATCTCAAACTAGCAACCTCTGCCATCGGCAGAGCACCACAGCTGATGAGCATTCCATCTCTTTTCCAGGAAAGAGTAGAGGGAACAAGGTTGTGTGCTAGTGTGTGCGCATGTGCATGTGTTCATGTGCACGATGGGGAAGCCCACGTTACCCAGAAGCCTGGTACCAGCTTCAAGGTACACACAGACCAAAGGCTTTAAGAAGCAAGGGCTGGCAAAGACAAGCTTCTCTTGGCAAGTTGCCCTCAGGACATACATATACTTTCAGAAATTAATGATGCTGGCAAATCTTTCACCTGAATGACATATTTTTATTTCAGAACTAGCCAAGTGGTATGAGGAAAAGTGTGTGGGGTTGGAAGCCAGTCGAGTCTGGGTGAGAATCCAAGTTCTGACATTAAGTTCCTCCGTGATCTTGGACATGTAATTACAAATCTTGCTGGTTCTCTGCTGTCTTGTCCATAAAATGGACCTAATAAGATTTACTATTTGTGGAGGGTCTATTTTAAGCAAGCTCTGGGAAGATAAGGAAATTCTCTCACTCCAGGCCAACAACAACCTTGCAAGGTGCATTGCGTCCATGCTGTTTCTTATTCTGGCTTTGGCCTGGGATTCTCCAGCAGAAATGGCATCCATGTGGCACCCTCTTTACCCTTTCTCCATGTAGCACTTGTCTGTACCCACTCCCAGTGGACATGTGGGCTCAGAGGCTCAGATCAGGGATGTCTAGTTCCTAGACACTCTATGGAGATGACAATGGAAGCCAAAGGTGTATATGCAGTGTCTTGATGCTTCTTTTACATGTCAGTTGTTCCCAACAGACAGCTCCCTATAGACAGGTGCAGTGTTGGTTTTCTTTCCAAAGCCAGAGCACCCAACCCAGTGCCTGGCACACACACAGCTTCACTAAATGTATATTGAATTGATAATTATGCAAACTCTTGTTCTGTCACAGATAAAGTCCTTGGTGACTCAAGAAATTCAGGACTGAACCAGGTCACTAACTAAGGCAGAGACAAAGATCCTAGAATTAAAAATGTCATAGCTAGAAAGAAGTCCTTGAAGATGGTCTAATTATTGGACAGATAGAGACCTCTTCCTGTTTATGAAAGGAAAAGACCACCCAACAAGCTAGAGGCAGAGCCAGACCTAGACTTCGCACCTATTGACCTTGGGTGATCTTACACCTTGTATAGTCCTCTGACCCCCCTCATTCCAGCCAAGGTGATCCAGGACCCCCAGAGCCAACAAAGGCCCTGGCAGATAGCACCAAAGGCCTCCCCTGTGATGTTGGAAGAGGAGCAGAGCTGCTCCCCAGTAAGGCCCCAGTAAGGCCCTTCTCCCTGACCTTGCAAGCACCTCAGGAAATCCCATTCTGGCCACAGTCTGCTTCCTCCCAGCATCCAGGTCCCTCTGCACTGACAGGCTTGCTGCCAGCCCACCTCCCAGCCACTCGACCCTTGGGCCACATCTGGCTCAGGCTCTTGGGCCCCAGCTTCCTGGCCAGCAGCCAGAATTACTTCCCAAATTTCTACCTAGGACTCTGTGGAGAGAGCCAGAGTGTCATGTCTGCCCTCTTGTAGCCACTCCATCAATTGCAGGCCCCATACCTATAGCTTCCAAGATTCTGAGCCAAGGACTGGGACAAGCAAGGATGTAGAGATGGAGAGCCATGCTGGCAGTGCCCACTGGCTCCCTTAAACACCATGTGACCCTGGGCTAAGAGGGTTCAATGAGACAATTCATTTGAAAGCCCCTCACCCCAATGACAGGTGCCCAGAAAGGGCCCTGTAAATATTAGCTTTCTTTCCCTGGAGAGGGCTTCAGGGGCACCAGGGGCTCCCAGAGACTCTCTACAGCAGTGGTTCTCAACTTTCCTAATGACACAATCCTTTAATACAGTTCCTGTGGGTCATAACCCACAAGTTGAGAACCTCTGTTCTACAGTATACATGCATGTGTGTGAGATCATTTTCCAGGGAGAAGCCCATTTCCTTACAGAGGTAGTTACCTAGTTATGTATGTTCTGAGAAAAGCATTGCTAGGTGATTTCATCATTGTGCAACTATCACAGTGTGCTTTCACAAACCTAGATGGTGTAGTCACCACACACTGATGGTATAGCCTAATGCCCTTGGGCTACAGACCTGTACAGCATGTGACTATGCTGAACGCTGTAGGCAACCGGAGCACAATGGTCAGTACCTGTGCATCTAAACACATCTAAGCATGGAAAAGGTACAGTGAAAATACAGTAGTATAAGTTTAGGGGACCACTGTCATATATTCAGTCCATTGTTGACTGAAATGTCCTTATGTGGAGCATGACTGTAGTACCTACCTATAAGGTAGGGGCAGGGGTTAAGAGTTAATCCACATGAACCCGCAGAACAGGGCCTGGCCCCGACAAGCACTCTACATGCTCGTAGCTATAATTCCTACTCAGGCCAGCAAAGCTAGAGGGCAGAGCTTGCGGATAAGTGCAGTAAAAGGCAAAGCTGGACAGCAACCTGGGGTCAGATGTGCTTGTCTAGGTTAGACTGAGGAGTCTGGGATTGAACTTGCATATTTAGGAGTACCATTGACCATTTATAAAGAGAGAATGAAGATATGAGAACAGGTGTCATAAAGATTATACAGTTAGGACAGCTGTGCTGGACACAGAAGTAGTTCCCTCATTTATCTAGTCAGCCAGTCACTTATTTGCAGAACTCTTACTCATGCCAGGCCCATGATGGACCTGAAAGAAGAGTTTCTGAGAACAAGATGCTTCAAATACCACATGTGGAGCTGAGTCTGTGTCCTGAAGCAGACTGCATGTTATCTCTTTCCCTCAAGTAATGAGGCACTCCTCTGTGATGGAAGCCAGGGCCTGGCTGGGCACAAAGGGGCAGAACTCTATTTGAATATGTCCATGGTCACCTAAGCTAGTTCTGCTAATACCATGGCCTTGACAGCAGGAGTGTGAGATAGGCAGAATAATAGTCCTTTCCAAAGAAGTTCACGCCCACATCCCTGAAACTTGTGTATATGTGACCTTACACAGTAAAAGGAAATATGCAGATATGACTAAATTAAAGATTTTAGGATGAGGAGATCATTCTGGATTATCTGGGTGGGCCCAGTGAAACTACAAAGGTCCTTGTTAGTAGATAGGGAAGACAGAGAGATGGTCAGAGTAAGAATAGGGATGTCATGATGGAAGCAGGGTCAGAGAGAGGCAGTGGGAAGGGAGGTAATTAAAATTTGGAAATGCTGTATTGCTTGCCTTGAAGATAAAGAAAGGAGCCGCGAGCCAAGGAATGGGGGCATCCTCTAGAACCTGGAAAAAGCAAAGAAATGGACTCTTCCAGAGAACCTGCAGAAGGAACACAGCCCTGACAACACCTTGATTTTAGCCTGGTGAGACTCATTTGGACTTCTGACCTTCTGAAATGTAGGAGAATAAGTAGGTGTTACTTTAAGCCACTAAGTTTGTGGTACTTTTTTTGTAGCAGCCACAGGAAAAAGATACAGAGTATGGGCTTAGAGAGGAAAGGAAAGCCCAGTATAAGATCTATTACATTTTAGAAACAGAGCCAAACCAGGTGAAAGAAACATCTCAGGGAAATGAAAGCTCATTTAGCAAGTGGCCTGGGGGATGTGGATGTGCACCTAAGGGAGATTCATTTAAATCTTTCTTTCTCCATGTACAACTCAACTTATTCCAGATGTGCTACAGAATGAGATATATTGGGAGAAACTGGAAGAAAACAGGGAGGACAGGACAGTGGAGGGTCTTGGGATCATGACATGGGAGGGATGGATGATGAGCCTGGAGAAGAGAAGGTAAGGCGTCCATAATGCCTGTAGTGAGAAGTGCATATCGACTACAAACTAGAACTAGAACTAGGTGAGTAGATGTTTCAGGAAGACAAATTTTAGCTTCGAAGAAGGAAAACTTTCAGCACTGTCTGAAACTGGCATGGGCTACAGTAGGAAGCAGTGAGCAGCATTTACTTAGAGACCTTCAGATAAAACCCTAATTCTGTACAGCAGATTCCTGCATGGGGCAGAGGATTTCGGAGTAGGTAGGACCCTCCCAAATTCTAGTTTGTGTCAGATACCTTTGACACAAAGTCAATCAATATTCTTTTCTGTCTGGACTTGAAATAAAGACGAATTAGCTCCAGTTCAGAGACCAATTCCTCTCAGCTCCCTGACACAAGCAATATCAGCGGGAGCACACAAAGTCCATGAAACCTGAAGCTGGTCCATGCACATCACCCCCAAACAAGTCCTCCGTATTCCTGGGAATTATAAGGAAAGCTTAACAGATTTGCCTAAACAGGCTATGGTACCATGACAAGTGGATTAAGCTCTGTAGCATGGCATTCTGGGAGGGCAGGCAGGAACCAAGGGCAGAGGGGCCTTCCCATGGCTAGGAAGGAAAACAAGGGAACTTCAAGACTGGCACCTCGGCAGGACAAACCAGACCCCTGCCCTGGCCCAACTTCACCCTCATTTTGACATGTTTGGGCTACTAAGCAGTACCACCTCCTGCCCCCCAAGTTAACTGCCTGGCTCATCAGGGTCACCTGAAGCAAGGCTCCTCCTTACTCTCTTCTACCTCCAGGGAGTTACCAAAAAGAGGCTGCCGGGCGGGGCCTGTGGCTCAAAAGAGTAGGGCGCTGGCCCCATATCCATGGCGGGTTCAAACCCAGCCCCAGCCAAAACCTGCAAAAAAAAAAAAAAAAGAAAAAAAAAGAGGCTGCTCATAGAACACAGCCACTCGATTTAGACTATTTTGAAGACAAGGCAAGTGAGGCAGGGAGCTTAGGGAACACAGCAGCAGAGAGGCAATGGACTCTGTCACAATCAGGAGAATAGTTAAGTCCTGCTAAGACTGACCTGCCCCAGCTTGCTAAATAGTCTGCAAAATCACGACGTGTTGGAGAGGAAGGGGCCTGGAAGTGGCCTTCCCACCCCTTCTGCTTGCACAAGAGGAGGCTAAGTCTCTCACTGGGCTGACGACGTGGCCTCCCTCCTGCCAGGCCTCCCCTACTTTCAAGCTGCCCTGATTTATCCCTTCAAAAAGGAACCCCACCTTAAATACCAGACAAATCCTGGCTTGGTTCTGGAAGGTGCATTCATAACATAATTGGTACTTGGAAGTCACAACCCCCCCATTCTCCTCACTCAAGGGCTACATGACTCCCCTCCTTTCTCCAGACCTGGTTTCTTGTGGCCTAGAAAATGCTTCTAAACCCCCTGCTCCAGGAAGGCCAGCAGGAGGAGAACGTGGTAAGCCATCTGCTTGGCTTTCGGTCAATATGACACCGAAGATTTGCAAAGTATATTTTTCCTTTCTTTTCTTCACATAAACCCAATTTACAGTCCCAGCCATGACATCTTGCTGGCTAATGGGCTACATAGTTCATTGACAGCCTGTGGAGTGGCTCTTCTTAGGAAAATCTTTCCTTAAGCCCTGGTAAGATTCAAGATAAGTTGGGCAGCCGGCCAGAGGGGCAGCCTGTCTGCCGTTCTGCTCTTCCAAATGGCCTGGAAGAGAGAGGAATGATGAAGGAAGTGTGGGAGGCCTGAGTTTCATGACCTTTGTTACTCACTGGACCCTTGAGACAGCCCTAGGGTGTGGCTGTGTGAACCCCTGCAAGTCACCTCACTTTGCAGGGCCTCAGTTTCTTCAAGGGTTGGAGAAAGACAGTAATACCACCTGCACAGGAAAAGCACTGAAAACGCTGTTGTGACCCCCATCGTGGGGACCACCTCGCTATTCACTGCTGCTGTCACCACAAGACATACTATCAAGTGCCCCTCAGGAGCCAAGGTCTGAGCCATGTGTGCGTAGAAATTAAACTTGTATATGGCAGGACACTACTGTTTCCAGTTGACAGAAAAGACAGAGGCTCGGGGACCTTGAGTTTAACTTGCCCAGGATCTCTCAGCGAGGCAATGTGCCGGTGGAGCCCAGGAGCCTCGCCGACTGACTCCAGAGCCCAGCATTCTATCCATTTCTACTGCACGGCCTCCTAACTACTGCTTCTCAAAAACCAGGCTTGGTTGCTAAACTGCTCTACCAGAAACAGTGGGGATATAGGTAGGCAGGCTGTGAGTTCCAGGGTGTGGACCCCACTGCCCCTGCCCCAGAGGGGCTCTCTGGATGGGAGGGGCTCTGCCTTGCTTGCCCTACCTGAGAGAGGTACGACATATTCCCACACCCCATCACAGTTACCGCCTGCTCCTTCCCCAGGGCCACCCTGTGGGGCTCTCCCACCCAGCCTGCCACACCCAGGGCTGCTAGGCCTGGGAGGCTGCATCGACTCTGGGCCCTGCTCCAACAGTACTTAGCAGAGTTGAGAGTACTTAACACAGTCGGCAAGGACACCCATCCCCAAAGCTTGCTAGGTAACCACGTGTGGGGCTCATGCCCTTTAGTGAACTTTGCTTGTCTAATATGTTAAAAAAGATGCATTAATTAACCACATAGTGCAAGAGGAATAAAGAAAAAAGAAAAAAGTTGGGGTTTAAATTTATGAATTCATGTAAGAGGCTGGATGTTATAGAACATCTATTTCAAAAGTGTGGATAGTCTCACAGCTCTATCAAACAGCAAAAGAGACCAAGGGAAAACCAGAACAAAGACATCAGGTTACTGGTTTGCCTTTAGATCTGTGGAGGTTCGCCATCATCAAGGAATGAGAATGCATGAGTTTGTCTATAAGGTCTTCTTTGCTAAAGTCTGAAATTCTAATGTAATTCTAATGTAACATATAATAGTGTATAAAGTCTATTTTAATCTACTCTTAGTATGTGATGGAGCACAAGAGACATTTTGCTGTGAACATATCCATTCTCATTCATTCACTCATTCAAAAAATACATGCTGAGCTCCTACCCCATTCTGGGCCCTGGCTGGGGCCTGGAAGGAGGAGGAAGAATACAAGGTTTAGGCCCTGACCTTGAGACTTGTAGTCTAGTAAAGGAGACAAAGCAGTGACCTACATAACCAACGGGTCACAGTACCCCAGGAATAGCAAAGTGCGAGGCAGGAGGTTGTGAAGAAGGTTCATAGATGGTGAAAGAACTTAGCAGGCCTTCACAGCCCCTGGTTTGTCACAATGACCAGGAAAGGGATCTAAGCCCACCTGGCAACACGGGCCAGAAAGAGTCCTCCTTTCCAGTCCCAACTTGGCAGCAAGCAAAGTGTGCAGCCTGGGACAAGTCCCTGCCTCCCTCAAGACCTGTTTTCTCAAGTGTAAACTGAGAACTTTACACCCCACAACCTTTGCAGATGCTTGTAGGGTGAGGAACCTGAGTTTAGTCCCAGGTGACCAGGCTTCAAATCCCTGGCTCTTTGGCCATCCTTTCACTATTTCCAACCACACAGCAGCTCCCATTAGATCAGTCTTTGAGTCAGAATCACAGAGCCCGGGAAAGAGGGCTAAACTTAGTAGGGAACCAAAGTACTTTCCATTGCTCTAAAGTCTTGAGAGCATGAGTCAAAGATCTTTCTTTCAAATACATCTCCAGGCAAGAGCAACGCCAGAACCAACAATGTTGAAATGCTCAGCAAACAGACAAATTATACTTCTCCCCCATCCTCACTCCCTCCCTGTCCTCTTTTTTCTCCATTTTATCAGGTACAAAACAAAATATACCAGAAGGGATGAAATTCAGCTCAAGCGAGTTGAGAGGTAAATTAACTGATATGCAAGAGCCCTCTTGAGAGCCATTATGACTGGTCACTCTTCGGGTTTCCTGGATACCGCTGGGAACCAAGGCCCCTCTTGAGCAGCTCAGCAGGCAGATGTTTCTGCCACTCATGATGGCCTCTGAGCACGGAGCTGAAAGCCTCTGAGTGAAAAGGACTCTGGGCCTGGAGGGAGCCAATTTTATCCTCTATCATTCTCCCTGTCACTTCCAAAGGGTTCGTGGCATTGACATTCACTCCCATGCTGACCTTGACCCGCAGTTTCTTCGCAGATTCTTTGGAGGAGAAATGACACATCAAGACCCTTCCTGGGGCTCACTCCCGGGATTCATTTCCCAAGTCTACAAACTGGGTGGCTTAAAATGATACAAACGTATTCTTTGACATTGTGCAGGCCAAAAGTCTCAAATCAGGGTGTCAGTGGGGCTGTGCTCCTCCTGAAGGCTCTGGAATAGAATCAGTTGCATAACTCTCTCCTAGCTTCAGGTAACTGCCAGCAATCCTTGGTGTTTCTTGGCTTGTAGTCCCAGTGCTCTAATTTTCTACCTCCACTTTTACATTGCCTTCTCCTTTGCGGGCCTTCTCTTCTGTCTAAGGATACCTGCCATTGGGTTTAGGGCACACCCTAAATCCAGGATGATCTCTTACAGAGATGCTTAACTTAATTACAGCTGCAAAGAACCCTTTTTCAGATAAAGTCACATTCACGGTTTCTAGATAGACCATCTTTTGAGAAGGACCCCAGTCAATACACACCTCTCAGAGCTATTGTGTTCTCTGAGCCGACTGGCAGCATTCAGACAGAGACAGATTCTGGTCTGGGCAATTAGTGCTCTCATTCCTTGTATTGGACAAGAACATTCTAGAATACTTGGCTCATCAGACTCCTTCCAATAGAGCAAAGCATGAGCTCTGGAGCTATGCTCCCTGAGTTTGTAACCAGGCCACTTTCCAAATGCTGTATGACACTGGGAAAATCACTTCACGTCTTTGTGCCTCAGTCTCCTCATCTGTTAAATAGAGACAATAATAATACCCATCTCAGGGGAAGAGTGAGGCTCTCTGAGGGTCTGCAATTATTCCCAGTGTACTGTTCTAATTGCTGCTGGGCAAGCTCCTATCCTCTCACTCCTATTCCCAGAAGCAGAATAGTGACTGGAAATAAATATGACTGGAACAGAACCGAAGGCAACCCTAGAGAACACCACCACCTCCCCAGAAGGTCCAGTTTACAGAAAAACAGAGGCTTACAGGGCACAGTTACTAGGCATTTCCATAGATGTTCTTTTATAGAGGAGGTATTGTGATACTGAAGCTGTTTCTAAGCAAGGAAGCAGAATTTATACCATCAAGGAAATGTCTCCCCAGAAAGGCTTTACATGCTTTCCCTCAGCTGCTGTTGCTGAAACCCTGTGGCGCTGTGCACATGCTCGTGGAGACAGTTTATGGGTACTACTAATCTTTGTAGCCCAATCTAGACCTCCCTGATTTAACCACCCACCTTCTCTCCATATTCTCAGATAGCTTTTGGTTACTTAGAATAAATGCCACCCTCAAATGACAGAAAGCTGCTCCAGGAATGGCTGGTGCTCTGGATGTGGCACCTCAAATATCCATTTACGACTATGTGTGGAAGTTTGGTGATGGTGAGCCTACCACCACTTCCCATCAATGCCACATCCCTTAGTTCATTTCATCTTCAACAAGCTGTGGTTAGATGCTTACTGTCCTTTTACAAATGAGGTAACTAAGGACCAAAGAAGGTGAGCAGCTGTCCCAAGGTCACATAGCTAGTCCATGGCAACAGGGTGGGGTGAACTCTGACTTTTGCCTCCAAATTTATCATTCTTTCCACCACCGCAGGATGAGCAGAGTTGAGTCTTACAGTAGAGGCCAATCTTACATGTTCAACTTAATCCTCTGGTTGTCTACTTTGTCATTATTCTCTCAGAAATATCCTTGGGAGGAGTTCAGTCTGAACTTGGGGCTAATGGGAAGGGGATTCGATCTGCCCTACATGCCAGGCTGAGCCCAGCACCTTCCTTTACAATCAACAACCATGTGTGCAAACATGGAGAGATGTGGAGCGGTCTGGCGTCACTGGCCTTTAGGACGTGCCCTCATCTTCTGGTCCTGGGCTTTGTTCTCTCCAGCTGGCAAACCGGCACAGTGATGATGGAGGCAGAGGTCTGACCTCAGAGGTTTGTGGATCCAGACCTTTTCTAGGGCCAGCAATTGGAAGTGCTCTCCACTGGGCATGCCTCTGCGTTGTCCTACAAACAATGGCACTGGCCTAGGCAGAGGTGACCACTCAGAGTCCCGCTTCCAAATAAACTGACAGAAGAGCCTCGGAACTGCCGGGTGCAGAGGTGTGCAGAGGATGCGAGCGGCAGACCCAAGGCTGCCCCTCAGACAGTGTTATGAAACTGGGACACGGCGAGACAGGGAGGGGAGCAGGGGGAGGAAACAAGTGCATTTTCTTACTCTATGTAGAAAAATAGGACGTTTTAGGATGGAAAGAGGCCAGAAAGCCCACTGAGAGCTGCCTCCTCCTCTCCCAGCCATGAATTCTGGTGCAGTATAATTTTCCTCCTAATACTTGTCGAACCATTTTCAAAAGCAAAAACAACCATTCCCACTAGTAGTCTCCATTCTTGCTGCTGGCTAATTTTCCTGTGGTGCCATCCTCTCTGGGAAGAGACAGCCATGTGTTCCTCCAGCGCAAGCTTCCCCCGCGGTTTGGAGCTGCAGGGCAATGCTGTCCTGTCCTGGCCTGACTTGCCTGGGCCCTGCGGTGCTCACTCCCCAGCAAGCCAGGCTGCTGTGCTCCATCCCATTGTGGAATAAAATTCTGTCTTTTGATCTTCAGACGATAAATTCTATCTCCCGGGAGGACCTAGGGCCTTTGTGTACCCGTCACTAAAGGATAAGTCCTCTCACCTCAGAGAGGAAAGGTATCTAGGCCTCCTAGGGGGTTTCATTTTCTGAAAAGACTTTGCTGACAACTTGGAGAAAATTCCTGGGCTCCAAGTGATGTCAACTATTTCTTCTTTTCTCCCAAGACTCCTTTCCATCCTGCTATTTTCTGGCCTATGTCACAGCTAGTCCTTGAAGACAGTCAGCTTTTTCATCATCAGTTACCTGTCTGAGTATTTGGGCTTACTTCCTGGTCCCAGTTGTAGGAATTAACTCAAACCAGCCCCAGTGAGGAGCTGGAAATTTCCTACACTTTGGCCTGACACGTGGTGCCACCCCCACACCCTATGCACACAAACAAATTCTGTATTTGAGAAGACAGTTCCTGCTGAAGGAGGTAAAGAGGAGGAGAGGTAGAGGCCAACGTCACCACTGCATTGCAGTCAGAAGTATGCCAGTGTCAAGCTTGGTCTCACCTCCAGGAAGATGCCTTCGTGGGGCTGGGTACTTTCCACTGGGCTCCAGTGTCCCTGGTGTGGACTCCCTCACTGCCCTTGCCATGCTGCACTCTTGATGTCTGTTTCCCAACTCCAGTAGAAGAAGCGAGGCCTTGAAGAGAGAACCATGGCACTAATCTTCTCAGAGTAGAACAGAGGGCCTGACCGGAGCAGATGCCCAGTAAATAAATATTGGTTGATGGAATGAGGAATAAAGCAGCCAAATAACCATTAATATATATCCAAGTGAGAATAAACAGAACTAAGAGAGGAAATTGGTTAGCCAGTCTCAAGTTCCTGCCAGCACCCACCCCTCACTGCCTAGGCCTAGGGTCTCAGCCCTGATTTTACCCTGGCCCCAGCAGGACCCACTCAGCAAATTCTATCCTGCTGCCTCATTGCCAGCAGGTGGTGGGAATAGAGGAGCCCTGTTCCCCTGTGTCTTTCTCTACACCATCCCTGTTGGCCAAAGCCATGTAAGTGCGCCTGCCTCAGTTTTTCTGCTGAGCAGTCCAGCTCCTTGCTGGACCTAAATCCCTTCCCTAAGCCCCAGTGTATTTGGATCAGGTCCTGCCTTCCTTCCTGCTTGTGTCTGGCATCCCCCAGAGGTGACAGACATCCCTTTCTCCCTCCAGTTGTGACAGTCTTTTGATTGGAATGGCTCAGCATGGGGCTGTACATCATCAAATGTCCCTGAGCTTCCACTGCCATGCTGACCCACAAGATAAGCCCCCATGCAGGACATGCCCACATTCTCCTCACCACTTGTGATGCCTGAGAGCCTTCCCTTCACTAGTTTTTGAAGGGACTTGACTTTGCAACCCAGCTGCCACCTCATCCCCGCCAGTCCATCTTGCTAAAGATGCAGCCAGGTTGCTGTGTCCCCCCATAGCCACAGAGGAACAAAGCATTTTGTTTAATGGAACCACTGCAGAGGTTGTCCCTGAGTCAGATTTAATGGTGCACCTGTCACCAAACCCTCTTCAACACCTCCTCCAATCACCACTTAATCATGTTGGTCAAAAGCAGTTCTTCCTGGAAGAGACACATAGTTCCTTACATGCTGGTGAAACTTGAGTGCCTTTACCAGAGTACTAAATGGGATAGTTATAAACTGACCTCATGTCAAGACATCCTCAGTAATAGCCATCACTTCCAGGAGCCTCTCTGAACTACTCTCCTCAGGGCCTACATCATAGGAAAGGCTCATGTCCAAGGCTTTGTTGTAAAGAAGTCCTTTCACAATTTAGGATACAAGTTTATTTGAATAGGGTCACAGCAATGCCCATCCATGCTGCAGTGCCCTCTATGCTGATAAGACCAGCTGTGGCCTAGTAATGAACCTTTATTGAGTGTTCACCTTGTGACTTACCTAGTTTGGCTTTCCCATTTACTCCCCAGAAACACATTATAGAAGGGTAAAGTAACTTGCCTATGATCAGACAGCTAGTAAAGAGGGGGAATACAGGATACCTCCCAGGTCTCACTGACCCTGAAGTCGTGGTTCTCATTGCCATGTATCTTCTCTTCCTATTCTTGGGCTATCTCTGAGTCTAAAGCTTCAAAGCAAAACAAGAAGATGGAGCTCTTGCTTATTCAAGATGTTGGATTCCCCAATCAAAACCACCTCGGGGGTTTATCTCTGGGTAGGCAACTTATTAAGATCCAAACGTAGATACTGTGCTAGCAGGGGCCCAGGATCCAGTCAGCTTTTATGAAGAAGGAATGCACTGGCACTCAGGGACACAAGGTCAGTATGATCTAGTCATGTGTTGGAAAAGCCATCCTCTACAAAGCTCTATGTGTGACCCTGCACTCTGTGGGCCCTGCCAAAACTACTATTCTATACCAAGCCCTGTACTCTTAGGGGAAGAAGACCTGGTGCCCATCTCCAAGAAGCTCAATGTGATGAACAGCACAAGGGAGGGTAAAATAATCAGATCAGGCGGAGGGGCCAGAAGGGCTTTTCAGCTGGGCTTTGAAGTCTAGAGTTGATTTAGATAACTGAATTTGATAAAGTAAAAGATGTCCCATGTAAAGGGATGAGCATAAGCAAACATATGAAGCCAAAGAAAAGGCTTACAGAGTCTTAGCAAAATAGCAAAGACCAAATTGGGCTAGAGTACAGGGTATGTGAGTAGGATGGGATGAGAGGTAGGAGGAGAGGTTGGGGCCAAATTATATGTGATAGAATATTGCACTGCAGTTCACAGCACTGGTAACTGACCAGCCACAATGGTTAAGCACTGGACCAGATTCTCTGCCTTTATTATTATCTACAACCCTTACAACAGCTCTATCAGGCATTATTACCTCCCTTTGACAGATGAGGAAATGGACGCTCATAAAGAAAAATGGAGTAATTGTCCAAGGTCACATAAGAGTATGAGACAGAGCTATCATTCAAACCCAGACCTGCTTGGATCTACAGCCAGTGGTCTTTCTAGGGCTCTACACTGAAGAAATGAGTTAGGTAAGACCTTGAATATCAAGTGGATGGGGTCCAGCTCCCAGGAAGCAATGGAAAGCAGGTCAATTGGGTGAAAGAACACAACCAGAGAATGAGAAGCTTCTAGCAATGACAACTGTGCTAATCACACTCCCCAGATAGTTTTAATTTGAACAGCATCTTGGACACTGGTATTTATCAGGACTGGGGAAGGAGAGAGACAGAGGCCTTCTAGAGATGCAAACCCCACAGCAAGGGTAAGAGGAGTCCCAAAGTGAAGTTTCTGTAGAACAAACAAATTTCTAGCATGATCTGATAACAGCCTGCATTGCCAGCAGCCTAATAGAGGAAAAATACAAGCCCTTAAGACATGATTTGCAATGATTAACAGTAAGTTTCTGCATGTTTAATCTGGCCCATTGAAAATATGTCAGTTTTCATCTAAACACCTTGATCTTTCTGATTGGGTAACTCTTTGGGAAACTGGCCTGAGTCTACAGCCTTGTGTCTGTCTGATCACAGGGCTGGTAGGGCCTGGAGGATTGCCTCCTGAATTATCTCAGGCAGAGGCCCCTGTTTTTTCATGCCTCCTGGGGTCAGGATGACTAAAGCAAGAAAGATTGATAAAACCCCACAGCTGTCCCTCCAGATCTCATGCTCTTCATCCACTACACTGACCTGTTCTCCAGCAACTACTGACCTCCAGCACCCCAGAGTCTCTATTGGACTTTCTGGTTAAAAGGCTGGGCACAAAAGCTCCTACCTGCACAGGCCCAGTGAAATATAAGGCCTCTGGAAAGTGTGATTGATCTGCATTATATAGCAGGCTACTTAAGAGCTAGAAGGGGCTGGAGAGAGCCTTTACGTCAAGCCCGCATGATACAGATAGGGAAAGTGAGGGCAGCCACGGAGGGCAGCAAGCTTCCCCTAGGGCAGTGGTTCTCAACCTTCCTAATGCTGCGGCCCTTTAATATAGTTCCTGTGGGTCGCAACCCACAGGTCGAGAACCGCTACCCTAGGGCAAGTGAGTGTGGTAAACCACTCTCTGACATGAAGTCCAAGGCTCATGTCCCTGTAAGTTCTTAAGAACAATTCTCTGTTTCAGAGGACTTCCTTCAGATGAGTGTTCTGAGTCCAAAACACCTAAAAACAGAACTCTGGCCTGGCCTTGCTGTTTTAGCATTCTCCAGACTCTTTGTCTAATAAAAACGAAAGTAAAAGATTGTGTCCCTGAAATAGTTGACAAAAAGCTTTCATGCTCGTTTTTCCCTGGACTCTTCATAACTGCCCTATGAGGTCAGTAGAGCAGGGTTTTAACCTCATTTTACCAAGGGGGAAAGAAACTCAAGCTCCAAGAAGCTAAGATGCTCACCCAAGGTCAAATAGTAGAACTTAGGCTGATGCCAGTGACTCTATTCCAAGCCCACTGCTCTTCCTACCCCATGAGAGTTAGCAGTGAACAGCTTTCTGCAAAACTCAATCGTGGTATTTTCTAAGCTGTTCTCAGTCAAGATAAAGTATTTGCATATGGCCTTGTCCCCTCGGCACTTTCTTGGAGACCCCATCCCTAACTACCTGGGGGCCTAGGACAACTGGTCTACATTCCAGCCAATGCCTCACTCTACTCTAAGATCACTGTGAGACTGGTGCTGTCTCTTCCTCCCCTCCCTCTGTGGAAGAAAAGAGTCACGTGCAAATCAAGTGGGACATTTCTACTTGCATTTGGGGAGATTCAGCCAAATCAAATAGGATGACCACATTAACTAACTATTACAGGCATTTCCTTTCTAGTTTTCCTGCTTGTCACCCACTCAATCTGGTGTAAAATGTCCATGCAAGAATGTGATAAATATTTTTTTCCTCCCTAAACTGGAATTTAACATGTATAGGAATTGGAGTGAGAGAGTGAACTGTTGAAATATTTGCTTTCCTTGGGCCAAGTATCTGTGGAAATGAGTTGGGGTTGTTCAGCATTGAGCTATTGCTGAGGGGAAATTTAGATGTGATGCAGATATTTGAGGCATGCTTAGTCTAAAATCCAGGACTGGGACACATATCATCTTTGTCGTGCTTCAGGTTACTCAGGGGCAGATGGGCTAAGAGGTGGAAAATCCTTGAAAATAAATTGATTCTAGCCTAGCTGCTGCTTGGCAGCTTTTAGGCATGATACTTTCCCGACCCAGAATTTTTCTCAAAGAACAATGAATAAGTATCTCTGATCTGGGGTTGTAAAATGGTTGGAGCTCTGCAGCAGGTGGAAGGAGGGCATGAGAAGGACTCACACGCAACCCCTGCTCAGGCTGGCAAGAGAATATTCCCACCTCGACCAGAAGACCTTTCAACTTCCTGGTTACAGAGCTACAATTGCAGACCTGAATGTAAGGAGGGTTCAAGTAGGAAGGGAGGTCAGAGATAGGACAGGCCAATTTCCTTATTCTGGAACTGGAGGAATCAAGGCTCAGAAAAAGGACCAGGATTTGTGCAAAACCAAGAGCAAGGCAGGGTAGAGCTGGGGTCAAGGCTCCGGCTCCCCATTTGGGTCACACTGTTTCTTCCTACTCCAGGCTGTCCTCGCCACAGAGCTAGGGATAGACTACCTTCCTTACCATTTATGGCTTGCCTGGAGGGGAGCCCACCCTAGGACTTAGGAAGAAGATGGTAGTGCAGACAATGTCCTCAGCAAACAAGAGTCATGAGCAGATCTCAGACCTCTTCATAATAGAGAAAACGGGAGGACTACCCACTGACAAGCCCTTTTCTACTGGACTGGCCATTCCTTCTCTGTGAAAAATCCATCTATGGCAGAAGATAGCCACCTACATGCCAAAAAGAAAGGCCTGGAACAGACCCCTCCCTCACAGCCCTCACAAGAAACCAACCCACCAACACTTTGATCTTGGGCATCTAGCCTCCAGCACTGACAGAAAATACATTTTTGTTGTTCAATCCACCTAGTCTGTGGTGCTATGTTATGGCAGGCTAAGCAAATGAATCTCCCCATATACAGAGATCTATTTTCCCATAGGACCATGAAGTCTTTGAGGGGAGCAGCCCAGCACCAGCCCAGTTGCTGGGGTCTAGTGAATGATCAGTCAAGGGTTGCTGCAGGTTGTCTTGCCCACGGGAGATGGGGAGAAGATATTAGGCTGGGAGGCTTGTCCTGCCCCATTCCTCACCAGACAGGTCTCGGGGAGCCAGCCTGCTGCCCCCACCTTCCTATGCTTCCTGTCAGCCAAAGTGGACATCCTTCCTTACAAAAGAGGGCTGTGTTCCTGCCAGCACACGAGAGCAGCTGCATCTGACATAGGGAAGGCTGTGAACAAGCAGCCCACAAGGAGCCTGGGTAGTGCATGTTCCTGGAGAGTTCAGGTCACTCAGGGAAATGCTCACTTCTAAATCTTATCACCAAACAACATATGATGAAGGCCTTGGGAACAAGGTTCTGGTCTGACTCTGATATTACCTGAAAGGACACTAACTCTCTGGGGATTAGGGAAGGCTTCACAAAAGCGGTGATGTTGACAACTGTGGTTTGAAGAATGAATAGGGAAAGATGGTGTGGGAGGACAGAACTGCAGGCCCGAATAAGGTGCAGCAGTGTGTAGGTAACTGAGACGCTCTGGGAACAAAGGACGGTCTGGCACAGCTAAAACATCAGGAGCTATGGGAGAGGGTGGCCCAGATCACCTGGAAAGGCAAGTGGGAGATAGAATGCTGAGAGGTGAAGGGCCCTGAATGACAGACCCAAGGCTTGGGGCATGATTCTGAAGTCACTGAAGACTCCCACTGTGAAATTATGCCTCCACCTGCAAGGACCATTCTTCAGTCCAGGGGCAGTGAATGGGACAGCCTGGAGCAAGGGAGACTAGTGAGGGGCTTCTGCTAGCACCTATGTAAGACATGAACCCCAGAGATTCATTGGTGAGTGATGGCTGAGCGACAGTAAGGCATTTAGAGGTGGGCAGCTGACAATATAGAGGGCCTCCTGGCCCCAACCCCAAACTCTCTAGCTATGCCTGCTCTGTGCACATCTGTCATTACCCTTCCTGGATCTTTTGCCCCCAGAGGTCAGAGGAATTACTACTTCTCTTCACAGAGCCCACTACCAAGCTTAGCCCAGATTAAAGGCCCAGCATGGAGTCAAGAGTCTCTCAGGAAAAACAAATCAATCTGCAAAAGAAGGAATGAATGCTAAGTTTCTGTTTTAACACTATACTAAGACCCTCTGCCCCACAAAAGACAAGGGAATGAAAAGTGGGAGGCTTCATTGTGAAAAGTAGCCAATATGTAAATCTAAAACTGCAGAAGTATTCATGGAAGTCAGTACCTGATAGCAAAGAGGAGTTTAAACTTGGAAAGTGCAATACCTCATTGTGACTTATATTGTCAGGCAGAAGGGGAGGAGAGTTCATCTAAAGAGAACCAGCTCCATCTAGCAGCATTAATCATCGATGTCGTTCCATCTGTTTTGGCCTAATAACACTCCGGGAATATAAGGCCTGATCAAGGCCAAGGGAAATTCAGCTTTTAGAGTGTCATGGTTTGCCTGTCTCCAACAGGCCCCAGGACGTGTGTATCATGACCCCCTCTCCACAGAAGTTCTGAAAAGCCCTCAAGGACACGTAACATCAGCCCTGTCCCTTGGCAAGAGGCTGAGTCCTAGCAAGATACCCAAGAGGCAAACGGTGTGCTTATGAGTCCTTGGTCCTACTTCCCTGACATGTATACTCTGGCATCTAAATGGCACCTCATGCCACAAATGAGAAGACTGATCAGTAATGGAGGACTTATAGTAGTTTTTCTGGAATTTGAGCTCAGCAGAGCATGCAAGGCCTTCAAATACTGAAATCCACAGGGGAGGGTAGCACACACAGGTTAGTGGAAGCACTGTGAGTATAACTCAGAGTTCTTGACTCCCAAGTCAGGATTTCTTCCACCAGCCTTTCTCTCAGGTTAGGCCCCCAAATCCAACCAGGTTAATCATCTTGATATAACTGACTGGTCAAATTAGTGAACATTAATTTGGCTATTTTTTTCATACTCAAATGATTAGTATTTGAATAAGTCTAAATGTTCTGGTTGTTCAAATGCTTCTTGATTGTGGTTGGGTAGAGTGAGCTTTGAGATTTAGAATTGGGAGTTGTCTGTCACAGTTTTCAGTGGTCCATCAAAGAGCAACAAGGCAAGAATAAGCCTTTAAGTGGTATATCCATATAATAGACTACCATCCAACTATGGAAATGAAGTGAGCCATCAAGCTATGAAAACACATGGAGGAAGCTTAAATGCATATTGGTAAGTGAAAGAAGCCAGTCTAGAACACCTATATACTGTATTGGTCCATTTATATGACCTTCTGGAAAAGGAAAGTTAAAAAGACACACACAAAAAAAAAAAAAAAAAAAATCAGTGGTTGCCAGCAGTTAGAGGGGAGGAGAGAGTGACAGAAAGCTACAGCACAGGGATATTTAGGGCAGCAAAATTATTCTGTATGGTTCTGTTATGGCTGATACGTGACCTTATGCATTTGACAAACTCACAGAATTGTACAACACAAAGAATGAATCTTAACATATACTATGGACTTGAGTTAATGATAAAGTATCAATATTTGTTCACCAATTATAACAAGTGTACCACACCAATGTAAGTTGTTAATGATCAGGGAAACTGAGGGGTACATGAGAACCCTCTGTACTTTCTGCTTAATGTTTCTGCAAATCCAAAACTGTTCTAAAAATTAAAATTTCTTAATTAAGAAAAAGAAGAATTGGCCTAGGTGTCTAGGTACAGAAGGAAGCAGTGCAGAGCCGAAAAGCTTCCATTCCATAACAGAGACAAATAGCAGACTATGAAAGCTTGGCTAAAAGTCTGTACTGACACATCTGAACGAACACAGAGCAATTTAGTCATATATCTGAATACTTAGAAATATCCAGATATAGGCACTGTGTAGTCACGGTCTCCTGTGGTACATTGCATATATCTGGAAACAGCCTTAGAGCCATGTGAAAATGGAAAACAAAATAAACAAGAAACTCACAGCATAGTTGTCACTCCGTGGTTATCAAGATACTTCAAAATGTTCTCTCTCAATTTGGATCAATTGCGTTGATTCCTGAAGGAGTGAAACTCTTCATGCTCTTCTCTAGCCTAGGATTTTGTGCTAAGGCCTTGAATGCCTAGAACCTGGAGCAAACAAATGGGTAAGGCAATAAAAATACAAAAGAACACAGGAGACAAGCACTACTGGGTCAAGTTATGTGCACATAAGACACAGACTAAATTTTATATGAGGATATGAAGCTCACGGTACTCCAGTGTATCATTAGCTCTGACCTTTGTTGGAGGCAGATCCCTTGGAGTGGAGACCACATTCAGGTGGCTCAAGAGACCCTCTCAAAAACTCATTCTTTTCATAAGAGAAAAGATGTGAAATCACAGGTATGTCAATTTTTCCCAAACCATTCCATAAATTCAGTTTAATTCCAATAAAAATACAAACAATTTTTAAATCAAATTTGACAAACTAATCATAAAATTCACATGGAAGAGCAAAGGGCCAAGAACAGTCAAAACACTTGTGAAAAGTAATGACAGAATGAGCAGGGGCTTATACTGCCAGGCTGCAATATTTTTCATAAGTCCAGAGTAGTAAAACCATGTAGGATTATCATAGAAGTTAAAAACAAAGCAGCCCAGTAAAACAGGACAGAAAGTTCAGAAAGTTACTGTCAGGTGTAGGGAAACTTGATATATGACAATGGAGAACAGCGAAGAGGCAGGGAACGATGGGCGTCTATAAATGATGCTTAGAACATGAGATAGCTGTATGGAAAAGAAAGAAAGAAATCCCTAAACAAAAATAAGTCCAGGTGGAAATGTAAAAGAAAAACATCAAAAAAAATAAAGAAAATATAAGAAATTATATCTATAAGGTAGACTAAAAAGCAAACCATATTTTTTAAATATTAAGTCTGACTCTTTTAATTAAACCATGTGTACAACAAAGACAGCATGAAGTTCGAGGATAGCTACAGCTATCCTTTCCATAGATATAACTGGTAAATGTTCACATTTATAACATTTTGCACTGTTTTCTGTTCAAATGTTTTGATTTCTTTTGAAATCAAAAAGTACAATGGACCCCAATTTAAGTGGGCAAAATATGATTAGACACTACATACAGAAAAAACCTGAAAAGCTATTCAATACGATGCAATAAAAATTACTTAACTCCCTAGTAATCAGGGAAATAAACATAAAGTATGAAGATAAATTTCACACCCATCTGTCTGGCAAAATATTAAAGCCTAACAGTATCAGATGTATTGCTTATAACACATACATAGCCCTAACCTATTGGTTTTGGAGACCAATCTTATAATGCCTAACAGAGTTGCTTAAAGTGGAAGCTTAAGCAGTTCCTTTTAGATATTTCTTCTTTTCTAAATTGAGCATGTAATGCTAAAATTTTCCTTATAAGCCATGTTCTACCTGCATACCACAAATTTTGTAATGTGTTTTCATTTCGTTTAAAACATTTTCTGTAATAATTTATCTTGAGATTTGTTCTTTGACCCATGAGTTATTCACAAATGTATTGTTTAACATAGATTATATTGACACCATCTAGATTTAGAAAGTAAAAAGCCTGCAAAATGGGAGAAGATACTTGCAAATCACATATCTAGTAAGGAACTTACATGTAGAATATATAAAGAACCTTTACAACTCAACAATAAAAAGACAACTCTATCAAAATGGGCAAAGGATCTGAACAAACATTTATCCAAAGGAGATATACAAATGGCCAATAAGCACATCATATAAAATGTTCAACATCACTAGTTATCTGGGAAATCCAAATATTTCAAAAGCACTATGAGCTCTCACTTCACATCCACTAGGATGGCTGGAATCAAAAAGTCAGACAACATGTGTTAGAGAATATGCAGAGAAATCAGAACACCCATATATTATGGGCAATGAAAAATAGTGCAACCACTTTATAAAAAAATCAGGCACTTCCTTGAACTATTAAACACACAGAGTTGTACAAGGACATGAAGTATATGGCCCAGCTAATGCCCAAGAAAAATGAGAATGTAAGTCCACACAGAAATCTGTACAGAAATTATTTATAGCAGCATTATTTATCATAGCCAAAAGGTGGAAACAATCCAAATGACCATCAATGGATGAATGGATAAACAAAATGTGATATACTCATATAATGGAATATTATTAGACCATAAAAATGAAGTATGAATACATACAACATGAATGAACAGTAAAAACATTATGCTAAGTGATAGTCACAAAAGACCACACAATGCATGGTCCCATTCACACGCAAGTCTAGAATAGGGAAATCTATAGGGACAGGAAATAGACTGCTTGTGTCTTGGTGGGGTCGGGAGATAAAGGGACTATAGCTAAAGAACACAGGGCTTCTCTGAGACGATTCAGATCTTGTAGAAATGAGTCCAGCAAACAATGTAACCTAATCATATGTACCCTCTTATTAATCTAAAATTTAAAAATGTTCTAACATTGACTGTGGTGATGGTTGTACATACCATGTTTCCCTCAAAATAAGCCCTAGCAGGATTTCTATGCATTTGTTAAATATAAGCCCTACTCAGATAATAAGACCTAGTGATGGGCGTGGCTAGCCAACCATGCATTTCAACGGAAAGCAGTAAGGAAGATTGGAATACCTTTTATCTGCCACAGCTCCTTTCTCTGAGTCGTTGGCACTTGTGCGGGTGCATGTGTGGTAACCACAGTCGCGGGCATCCTATTGCGCACGTGCCAACAGCTAGGGGAAAGGAGTTCACGCATCACTAGCGCCAGCCCCACCAACAAGGTCGGCTCCCCCGTCAGGTTCCAGAAGAAGATGACTTAACTGTATTTGAATAAATGTAGATTGTTGTATTATACTTAATAAAAATAAGACATCCCCTGAAAATAAGCCCTAGTGTGTCTTCTTGAGAAAAAATAAATATAAGACAGTGTCTTATTTTGGGGGAAACACAGTATTTGTGAATATACTGTGCTAAAAACCAATCAAATTGTATACAAATTGTATACTTTAAGTGGACAGACTGTATTTGTGAATATACTGTACTAAAAACCAGTCAAATTGTATACTTTAAGTGGACAGACTGTATATGAATTATATCTTTAAAAAGCTGTTAAAACATATATTGGAAATTTTCTAGATAATTGTTTGTTATTGATTTCTTGTTTGATTACTTGGTGGTCGGGGAACATCCTTTGTATGACTTACATTCTCTTAAATTCGTGGAGACATTTTATAGCTCAGAATACGGTCTTAGTGAATTTTCTGTGTGCACTAGAAATTACTGTATATTCTGTTCTCATTGGGCAGAATGTCCTATGAAAATCAATTAGATCAATTTGGTTGATACTGTAATTCAAGTCATTTTTATCCTTACTGATTTTCTATTTGTTCTATCAATAAATGAGAGGGGAGTATTGAACCCCAACTGTAATTATGGATTTGACTGTTCCTGCTTACCGTTTCATCAGTTTTTGATTCATGTATTTGAAGCTCTGCTAATAAACACACATACATTTTGGACTGTTATACCCTCTTTTTTTAAGTTTCGGATTAATATGAGGGTACAAATGATTATGTTACGTGGTTTGCTTTTGTAAGGTAAGGTCCGAGTTGCATTCGAGCCCCTCTGAGAGAACTGACCTCTTTATTATTATGAACCATTCTCCTTTTTCCTGGTAATATTTGTTACTCTAAAATCTACTTTGTCTAATGTTAATATTGCCACTCCAGCTTTCTTTTCATTAGTGTTTACTTACTACATCTTTTCCATCTTTATTTTAAGCCATATGTGTATTTATATCTAAAGAGGCTTTCTAATATACAGCATATAGTTGGGTCTTGCTTTTTCGTTTATTTTGTTTTTATTTTAAATTTCTGCTTTATTGCTAGGAATAGGTAGGTTTTTCCATGCTTTCACATATGACCTTGATGAGTGTACATTGTGTACATGTAACTTGATCCTGCAATCATAAGAACTTAGTCTCTATTTTTTTTCTATCGATAAAACAAAATTGGCCTTTCATACATTTTTGGGTGCCAATACACATTGGGTCTTGCATTTTTATCCAAACTGACAATCATCTTTATCTTTTTTTTCATCTTTATCTTTTACTTAGAGTGTTTAGATCTTCATACTTAAAGATCTTTATATTTAATTTTAAAAATTATTTTGTTGGACCTAAATCTACCCTTTATCCATCTAATTTCTATGTGTCTCTTCCGGTCTTGTTCTTCATTTCCTCTTTTGGTGCCTTCATTTTTATCAGTTATGTTTATGATTCCCTTTTATTTCCTATACTGGCTTTATTTGCTAACTCTCTCAGTTTTATTTTGTATTGCTTCTTCTAATGTTTCATTACAATGTTAAATTTAGCACAATGTACATTTAAAAATATTATATCACTTCACATCCATTATTAGAGTTGACAACACTATACTTCCATTTCTCCCTTCCTGTCCTTTGTGCTATTTATTGTCATACATTTTATTTTTTTTCCTTGTCATACATTTTATTTTTATATTTATAGAATGTATATGTGGTGTAGAATGTATAGACTTAATGTGGGGTAGGAACATATTACACCACAGCATGTTGTTATTATTTTCTTTTAAAGTAAATATAAAAATGATAAAAAGTATCTTTATAGATACTCAAGTATTTCCAAGTTCCAGCCCTAAAATCTTTGTTTGATTTAAATTTTCACTTGGTAGCATTTTCCTTTGGTCTGAATAATTTTCTTTAGCATATCTTGCAGTGCATGTCTGTTGACTATGATTCTCTTAGCTTTTATCTGAAAAAAGTCTTTATTTCATCTTTACTTTTGAAAAATATTTTCAAAATATTTTGGGTTTAAATTTCCTGGGTTTAAATTTCCAGGATGACAATTTTTTCCTTTAGTACATTTAAGATGTCACTCCATCATCTTCCAACTCACATGGTTTCTGGCAAGAGGTCAAATATAACTCTTTATTCCTCATTATGTAATATGTCCCTTTTCCTCTGTTTGTCAATCAATGTCTTTCAACAATTTGATTATGACGTGTCATGATGTCATTTTATTTATATTTATTTTGTTAGGAGTTATTGAAATTCTTGGGTAAGTGGATACTTTGTTTTCATAAAATTTAAAAATTTCCCAGCCTTACTTTTCAAATCCTTTTTCTGTCCTATCTCCTTTCTAATGTTCCAATTACGTATATATTAGATTCTTTCATGCGTCCCACAGGTCACGGATGCCATGTTCTTTTTCTTTGCTGTTGTTCAGTCCTGTCCTTTCTCTCTGTTAGTCACTTTGAGTAGTAGTTTCTGTTGCTGTGAGTTCAGGTTAACTAATATGTTTCAGTTTCTACCCTGTTTTTTCAGCTTCTTCTGTCTTATTTCATATATTATGTTTTTCATCTCTAAAAGTTTGATTTGGACTTTTTTATATCTTTCATTTTTGTCTTAGTCATATCCATGTTTTCTTTATCTTCATGATCATATATAGCCATATTTCTAATAGCTGTTAACATTCTTGTCTGTTAATTCTATCATCTCTGTCATTTTAAGTCTATTTTTATTGATCAGTATCTGTCATGGTTATGAATCATATTTTCCTGCTTCTTTGTATGACCAATAATATTTTACTGGACACTGTACAGTCTTACACTGTTGGGGACTAGAGTTTGCACATCTCTTTCAATATTATTGGGTTTTGTTTACAGAATGTAATCAAGTTATATGAAATTTTACTTTTGTAAGGCTTGCTTTTAAGATTTGTTTGGTTAGGTCTATTGCATCCTTCAGTCTAGGAATAATTTAGCCCTACAACTATGACAATATTTTTTTGAAGATTCTACCTGAAACTGCAGGTGTTACAGGTCTATTCCCAGGGCTCCCTGTGTGAGCCCTGATAATTGTGCAGTCTACTGCTTTCTCATGGTTCTTTCACTGCCCAAGGGTAGTTTTTTTCTTAAACAAGGGCAGATCAAAATTCAGACAAAGACTAGAGGGGATCTGTGTCATAGCTCTGAAATTCTTTCTGTATAGATCCTGCTTCTTGTGTATTGTTCCTTGCAATTTCAAGCCTTCTTGGCCTCTCTGAACTCTAATCTTGGTCACTCCTACTGATCGAGACCTCTAGGATTGTTTTTGTTCTCCCTCTCTCAGCAGCAGCCTGGAAAAAGATTCCAGATAATAAGATAGGACAATCCTAAGGCCTCACCTGACTTACATGATCTCTGTCAGGAATCACCATTTTGCACTTTTACACTGCTTATGCTTCCTGTTGCCCAATGTCTGAAAGCCATTATTTTATATATTCTGTCTGATATTTAGTTGTTTAAGATAGAGGGAAATTAGTCCCAGATATTGTTCTATGGCTGGCTGGAAAAAGAAGTCTCCCATTATAGTGATTTTTACATTTACAAGCACAAAATATTCAATATTTAAAAAAATATATTTTAAGAAAGTATTTATTTATTAACTTACTTACTTTCTTATTTTTGTGGTGCTACACATATGGGGAGTAAGAAAAGAAGGCTGTAGACCAGAGTGTCTCAACTTTATCAGTATTGACATTTTAGATAGGAAAATTCTTTGTTGTGTTTGGCTGTATCATGCATTATTGAATGCTTGGCAGTTGTGGCAATCAAAAATTTCTCTGCTCACTGCTAAATGTCCCCTGGGAGAGTTGGGTGAACTTGTCCCTGGTTAAAAATCATGCTGTGAATAGTGTAGCAAGCCAGAGATACATCCCTTTTTATATAAAATCTGGGCATCTTAAAATAAATAAAAGCAGTATATTGAAAGGACACAACGTGAAGAAGTTCCCAGTGGCCAACACTGCAGCAACTTAAGCAATGAGCAATAAATATTGAAATTATTGGATTATAACTCAAAGCATAAGATAAAATCTATGAATTCATACTGATATAAATAAGTAATTGAACAAGTAAACATGAGAGATGGTACACTCTCCTCAATAGAAAATTTCCAATTAATACATGTAGAAAGAATGAGACAAACAGAAAATCGCCGTTAGAGTACCAGTGATAGATGCCACAGGGAGGAATAAAGCAATGGATGCAGTAATGATTGGGCAAAAGTTTAAGCGGAATAGGATGTCTGCATATTCTCAAAGTATTTCTCCCCAATATTTTAGTTGTCTCCAAATAGTTGTCAGGGTGAGGAGTGGAAATGATAACTTGATGGTGGAGAATCATGGCAGAAATTGCTTTAGCCAGGTGACCAAGGTTAACATCCCTAGTAATACATGCTGATGTCATGTATCACCTGACATAATGGACAGAGGAGAGGACAGAACCTCTGTGGTAGCCTTCCCAACAGTGCATCACTTGAGTCAAGACATGCGAAAAATTCTGACAAAATGAAGTTAAGGAGCATTCTTCAAAATAACTGATAAGTGTTCTTATAGTATGTTACCATAGATTGGAGGCCAGTAAAGAAACATGGTGACTAAATGCAATGGAGACTCCTGGACTGGTTCTGAAACAGGAAAAAGATATAGTATTAGTGGGAAAACTGGCAAAATCCAAATAAAGCTTGTAGTTTACTGTACAGTATTGTACCAAAGTTAACTTCTCAAGCGTGAAGACACTATCATGGTTATGCACACGCCGACACAGGGGAAGGTAGTTGAAGGGTGCAGGGCAGTTCTCTATGGTGTTTTTGCAATTTTTAAGTAAATCTAAAATTATCTCAAAACAAAAATGTTTACAAACTTGGATCCTCCTGTAGTCTCTACTGCAGATGTACATCTGTGCTTTGTTAATATAATAAATCTTACTGAACACAGAAATCACACAATCTCAAAGTTAGAAGGGCCCTGTAGATTCTTCCATCTGACCTTTTGGGCAAACTTGGGCCAGGGAAGGCATAGGATCTGTTCAAGTTGATGCGAATAGTGGCAGAACAGGGACTGGAACCCCTTTCCTGCTCCCAGGTGAGAGCTCTTGCTAAATTCTCTGCATGGTCTTCTACCTTCACCTCTAAAACATCTGCAAACATACCCTGAGATGTTTCTGGCACATGAAACGCTAAACATCTGTTCTCTAGAGCAAGGGTGGTCAAAAATTTTCTGTAAGGGGTCACTTAGTAAATATTTTAATCTTTGTGACATACATAATATATTCTCTGTGACATCTATTCAATTCTGTTGTAGCACAAAAACAGTCAGACATAATGTAAACAAATGAGTGTGCAAATAAAACTCTATAAAAACAAGCAGTGGGCCAGACTTGACCTGTGGTCCACAGTTTGCTGGCCCTTGCTCTAGTTCTTCACTTTAAAAAGAAAAAGCTATCTGACCAGGGCACGGTGATGTGTTCCCATAGTCACAGCTAATCAGGAAGCTGAGGCAAGAGAATTGCTTGAGGACAGAAGTTTGAGACCAGCCAGGACAGCATAGCAAGATGTCTGTTTGAAAAGAAAGATGATCTTTGTTAGCTCAGGACAGACACCTAAGATACATCTTGTGTAGTAAAGTGAAAAGAAGATATGTGCATATTCCTAGCTGAATACCAGAAGTGGAGAGGAGGTCATTTTGGTGAAATCTCCTAAAATGAAGAAAGAATAGCAATAGCTATAAAGTGTCTTTGTCCTTTGTAGTAGGTTGGCCCAAGCAGAGGGTTGATGAAGTAATATAAAGAAGGATGATGGGCGGTGCCTGTGGCTCAGTGAGTAGGGCACCAGCTCCATATACCAAGGGTGGTAGTTTAAAACCTGGTCCCCGCCAAACTGCAACAACAACAAAAATAGCTGGGTGTTGTGGCGGGCGTCTGTAGCCCCAGCTACTTGGGAGGCTGAGGCAAGAGAATCGCCTAAGCCCAAGAGCTGGAGATTGCTGTGAGCTGTAATGCCAAAGTACTCTACCAAGTGTAACAAAGTGAGAC
Organism: Otolemur garnettii; assembly: GCF_000181295.1. Classification (NCBI taxonomy): domain Eukaryota; kingdom Metazoa; phylum Chordata; class Mammalia; order Primates; family Galagidae; genus Otolemur; species Otolemur garnettii. Next base: position 2,737,636 of record NW_003852585.1, read on the forward strand.
TCTGTCTCTTAAAAAAAAAAAGAAAAAAAGAATGTGGCAAAATGGCGGCCGAGTAACAGCTTCCTTGCAACTGGGCACGGTGAGTCTGGGGATAGGAGACTGCAAGCATCTCTAGCTGGTGGGATCAGCCCAGAAACATCCCTTTGGAGACACAGGGAGTCAGCGAGGGGCTTCTGGACCCCATAAGGAGGACAAAAGCAGTGGAGAACTGGCAAGTGTTTCCGTGTGTGTTTGTTCAGTCTAATCTCACCGGCAGCTGTAAATACAGCAGCTGCGAAAATGTGAACTGGAAAGGCCTTACCTGTGAGTTATTTGGGTATTTTTTTTTTTTTTTTGGACTTGACACTCAGTTGAACTACCTTGGGAGAACTTGGGCAAGAGAACGGAGGACTTTAAGCATCGTCTAGGGCCCCAGACTGAGCCTCTGAGCTGCTGAGCCAGATGGAGCTAACAGTACTTGGCTGTGGGCCGTTCTCGGAGCCATTGGGGGAGAACTGCCCTGGCAAGCTCCGCCCTCAGGGTCACAAAGCAAGGATCAGGCGGAGGGAGTAATCTAGTGACTGAGCAGCCTAAAGGCAGGGACTGAGACGCCTTGCAGCCTTGGCCCTCAGGAGCATAGTATGAGATTGATTTAGGCACACTGGGTAAGTGGATAGTCACTTCAGGAGTGATCCCAGTGACAAGTGCTTTCCCGGGAAAGCTTCTGCTTTGCCCAGGTTGGCAGTTTAAAGTGCCTTTTAAGCTGGTTGAGGTGAGATTCAGGCTCTCCACCCTCTGTGGTTTGAGAAATCAGCAGAGGCCTCCAGTCTCCATCTCTTGGACAGCCGTATCAGCACTATGATTAACATGTCATACCCCAGAAGATCACTTGTTGCCCAGATAATATTTAGCCATATATATATATATATATATACTGCTTTGGGTTTTTTTGTTTGTTTGTTTGTTTGTTTGTTTTGTTTGTTTTTGTTTTTTGTTTTTTTTGTCTGTCTGTTTTTTTGTTTTTCTTTTTTTGGTTTTTTTTTTTTTTCAACATTTTCCTTATAGATTTTTCTTTTCTTTTCTTTCTTCATTTTTCTGGTTTTAATATAATTTTCCATTATTGCCCTTTTTTAATAATTATAACTTCATTTCTGCTAGTGTTTCTACCCCTATTATTTGGCCTTTTGCCCAATTTTATCCCACAAAGTTTTTTGTTTGCTTGTTTTGGTTTGATTTAGAGCATTTTTGTCTTTCTTCTCTACTTGGTGGAAGTGGGTACTGTGTCTGAACAGGCTAGCAAATAGCTGCTGACCTCAAGGGAACAACCCAACCCGGCACCCCCAGAGGTTGGGGTCTCTAAGGTTGGGTCAAAGTACCCTACTATATACCTATATTGCTCCTGTCTCTCTCTTTCTGTGCCTCTCTTCTCTTTGTCAATATTCCCTCTTAATCACCCCCTCTCCTTTCTCATTCCCCCCCCCCATTTTTTCTCTCTTTTTTCTCTTCCTGCTTTTCAATCTTCTTATCCTTCTGGTCCTGCACCAAAAGGACTCATTGAAACCCTAGTCCAAAGGCACAGGAACTTAAAGAGCAAGAAGAAATGAAAAGAAAATTAGGGCAAGGAAGCAGATAAATCACTCATGGGGAAGAACCAGCAGAAAAATCCTGGCAACATGAAAAACCAGTCCAGAGCAACCCCCTCACAAGGGACCATGAGGTAGCTACTGCTGAAGATTCTACCTATAAAGAAATGTTGGAAATGACAGAAAAGGAATTTAGAATACAGATGATGAAAACAATGAAGGAAATAATGGAAAATAACCAAAAGGAAATCCAAAAACAATCAAATAAGAGATGAATGATATGAAGAATATAGAAAGGATATAGCAGAGCTGAAGGAACTGAAGCAGTCAATTAAGGAACTTAAAGATGCAATAGAAAGTATCAACAACAGATTAGACCATGCAGAAGAAAGAATCTCAGAGGTAGAGGATAAACCTCTTGAGATATCTCAGATAGTAAAAGAGGCAGAAAAGAAGAGAGAGAAAGCAAAATATTTGCTGTCAGAATTGTGGGACTATAGGAAGTGTTTAAACATACAAGTTATAGGTATCCCAGAAGGGGAAGAAGAATGCCCCAGGGGAATGGAAGCCATACTTGAGAATATTATAAATGAAAATTTCCATAATATCACCAAAGATTCTGACACACTCCTTTCAGAGGGATATCGGACCCCAGGTTGCCTCAACTCTAACTGAGCTTCTCCAAAACACATTGTGATGAACCTGTCCAAAGTCAAGAAAAAGAAAAGACACTTCAAGCTGCCAGGAGTAAGCGCCAGTTGACCTACAGGGGCAAATCCATCAGGGTAACTGCAGATATCTCTAATGAAACTTTCCAAGCCAGGAGACAATGGTCATCTGCCTATAGTCTACTTAACAGAACAATTTCCAACCCAGAATTCTATATCCTGCTAAGCTAAGCTTTAAAATTGATGGAGAAATCAAATCATTTACCAATATACAAACATTGAGGAAATTTGCCACAACAAGACCAGCTCTACAGGAAATACTTCAACCCATTCTACACACTGACCATCACAATGGATCAACAGCAAAGCAAGAACTCAGAAATGAAACGACAGAGCCTAACTTCCACACTGATGCAAAAGATAAAACTAAGCAATGGATCCTCACAAAATAAGATGAATAGAACACTACCACACTTATCAATTATCTCAATAAATGTCAATGGCTAGAATTCCCCACTGAAGAGACATAGATTGGCTGACTGGATTAAAAAACACAAGCCATTCATTTGCTGTCTACAGGAAACACACCTAGCTTCAAAAGACAAATTAAAAACTCCGAGTTAAGGGCTGGAAGACAATTTTTCAGGCAAACGGAATTTAGAAGAAAAGAGGAGGTGCAAACTTATTTTCAGATACATGTGGATTTAAAGCAACTAAAGTCAAAAAAGACAAAGATGGTCACCTTATATTGGTCAAGGGAAAAATACAACAATAAGACATTTTAATTCTAAATATTTATGCACCCAACATAAATGCTCCCAGATTCTTGAAACAGACATTACTGAGTCTGAGCAATATGATATCCTATAATACCATAATAACAGGGGACATTAATACTCCTCTTACAGAGCTGGACAGATCCTCTAAACAGAAGTTAAACAAAGACATCAGGGACTTAAAGGAGACCCTAGAACAACTGTGCTTGATAGACAGATATAGATCACTCCAACCCAGAGATAAAGAATATACATTCTTCTCATCACCCCATGGAACATTCTCCAAAATTGATTATATCCTAGGTCACAAAACAAACCTCAACAGAAATGAAAGAATTTAAATTTTACCTTGTATCTTCTCAGACCACAAGGCACTAAAGGTGGAATTCAACTCCAACAAAAACATTCAACCCCACAAAAAGGCATGGAAATTAAACAACCTACTATTGAATGACAGTTGCATGCAGGAAGAAATAAAATAGGAAATTATTAACTTCCTTGAGCATAACAACAGTAAAGACACAAGCTACCAAAACTTGAAGGATACTGCAAAAGCAGTTTTGAGAGGAAAATTTATCACTTTAGATGCCTACATTTGAAAAACAGAAAGAGAGCACATCAACAAACTCACAAGCCATCTTAT
>NW_003852585.1:2741676-2759103 GCF_000181295.1 Otolemur garnettii
ATACTCCAGAAATTATTCCAAAAAATTGAGGAGGAAGGAATCTTCCCCAACACGTTCTATGAAGCAAACATCCCCCTGATACCAAAACCAGGAAAAGACCCAACTGAAAAGGAGAATTTCAGACCAATTTCACTAATGAATATAGATGCAAAATTTTTCAACAAAATCTTGCCAATAGATTACAGCTTATCATCAAAAAGATCATACATCATGATCAAGTAGGTTTCATCTCAGGGATGCAAGTTTGGTTTAATATATGCAAGTCTATAAATGTTATTCACTGTATCAATAGAAGTAAAACCAAAGACTATATGATCCTCTCAATAGATGCAGAAAAAAACATTCAATAAAATCCAGCATCCTTTTCTAATTAGAACACGGAAGAGTATAGACATATGTGGCACATTTCTGAAACTGATCAAAGCTATCTATGGCCAACCCACAGCTAATATTTTACTGAATGGAGTAAAACTGAAAGCTTTTTCACTTAGAACTAGAACCAGACAAGGTTGTCCTCTGTTGCCATTACTATTCAACATAGTGCTGGAAGTTCTAGCCAATACAATTAGGTGAGACAAGGAAATAAAGGGCATCCAAATAGGAGCAGAGAAGGTTCAAGTCTCCCTCTTTGCTGATGGTATGATCTTATACCTAAAAAACCCCAAAGACTCAACCACAAGACTCCTGGAAGTCATCAAAAAGCACACTAATGTCTCAGGATATAAAATCAATGTCCACAAGTCAGTAACTTTTGTATACACCAATAACAGCCAAGATGAGAGGCTAACTAAAGACACAACTCCCTTCACCATAGCTTCAAAGAAAATTAAATACCTAGGAACATACCTAACAAAGGAAGTGAAGGACCTCTATAAAGAAAATTATGAAACTCTAAGAAAGGAAATAGCACAGGATATTAACAAATGGAAGAACATACCCTGCTCATGACTGGGAAGAATCAACATTGTTAAAATATCTATACTTCCCAAAGCAATCTACCTATTCAATGCCATCCCTATTAAAATAACAACATCGTACTTTCAAGACTTGGAAAAAAATGATTCTGCATTTTGTATGGAACCAGAAAAAAACCCATATAGCTAGGGCAATTCTTAGTAATAAAAACAAAGCTGGGGCATCACCATACCAGATTTAAAGCTGCACTATAAAGCCATAGTGTTCAAGACAGCATGGTACTGCCACAAAAATAGAGACATAGACATTTGGAATTGAATAAAAAAACAAGAAATGAAACTAGCATCTTACAACCACCTAATCCATGATAAACCAAACAAGAACATACCTTGGGGAAAAGACTCCCTATTCAATAAATGGTGCTGGGAGAACTGGATATCCACATGTAAAAGACTGAAACTGAACCCACACCTTTTTCCACTCACATAAATTTATTCAAGATGGATAATGGACTTAAATTTAAGTCATGAAACAAAGTCTTTAAATCCTCAAAGAAAGTATAGGAAAAACACTGGAAGATATTGGCCTGGGGAAAGACTTCATGAAGAAGGCAACCATGGCAATTGCAACAACAACAAGAATAAACAAATAGGACTTAATTAAACCAAAAAGCTTCTGTACAGCTAAGGAGACAACAATCAAAGCAAATAGACAACACACACAATGGGAAAAGATATTTGCATATTTAAAATCAGACAAAAGCTTGATAACTAGTATGTATAAAGAACTCAAATTAATACACATAAAAAAGCCAACAATCCCATATAACAATGGTCAAGAGACATAAATAAACCTTCTCTAAAGAAGACAGGTGAATGGCATACAAACATGAAAAAATGCTCATAATCCCTAATTATTAGATAAATGCTAATGAAAACCACCCTGAGATACCATCTAATCCCAGCAAGAATAGCCCACATCACAAAATCTCAAAACTGCAGATGCTGGTGTGAATGTGGAGAGAAGGGAGCACTTTTACACTGCTGGTGGGACTGCAAACTAATACAACCTTTTTGGAAGGAAATATGGAGAGCCCTCAAAGAACTCAAGCTAGACCTCCCATTTGATCCTGCAATCTCATTCCTGGGCATCTACTCAGAAGAAAAAAAAAATCCCTTTATCATAAGGACACTTGCACTAGACTGTTTATTGCAGCTCAATTTATAATCGCCAAAATGTGGAAACAGCCTAAATGCCCACCAACCCAGGAATGGATTAACAAGCTGTGGTATATGTATACCATCAAATACTATTCAACCATTAAAAAAAAATGGAGACTTTACAGCCTTTGTATTAACATGGATGGAAGTGGAACACATTATTCTTTTTTTTTTTTTTTTTTGAGACAGAGCCTCAAGCTGTCACCCTGGGTAGAATGCCGTGGCATCACAGCTCACAGCTACCTCCAACTCCTGGGCTCAGAGAGTCTCCTGCCTCTGCCTCCCAAGTAGCTGGGACTACAGGTGCCCACCACATTGCTATTTTTTGGTTGCAGCCATCATTGTCGTTTGGTGGGCCCAGGCTGGATTTGAACCCATAAGCTCAGGTGTATGTGGCTGGCGCCTCAGCTGCTTGAGCCACAGGCGCCAAGCCAGAACACATTATTCTTAGTAAAGCATCACAAGAATAGAGAAGCATGAATCTTCTGTACTCAATTTTGATATGAGGACAATTAATGACAAGGGGAGGGGGTGAGCAGAGAGAGGGAAAAGGAGGGAGGAGTGGGGAAGGGATTAGCAGAGAGAGGGAAGGAGGGAGGAGGGTGGGGTCTTGGTGTGTGCCACACCTTTTGGGGGCAAGACACAATTGTAAGAGGGATTTTACCTAACAAATGCAATCAGTGAAACCTGGTTTCTTGTACACTCAATGAATCCCCAATAATCAATTTTAAGAAAAGAAAAAAAAAAAAGAATGATGCCTAAGACAGTAAGTCCATAAGTGGAAAGATGAACACACATCCCTCTGATATCTCATCTTGCCATTCTAGGGGGCTTTCTGTAGAAATACCCAGAGCTAGGCTTTCAGGTTTCAAAGACAATGAATTAAAACTATTTCAAAATAGTTGGTCATCATGAATGGATTAATAAACTGTGGTATATGTACACCATGGAATATTATGCAGCCTTAAAAAAGATGGAGACTTTACCTCTTTTGTGTTTACATGGATGGAGCTGGAACATATTCTTCTTAGTAAAGTATCTCAAGAATGGAAGAAAAAGTATCTAATGGTTTTCATATTATGAAACCAATATATAATCACCCACACTTTCATATGAATGATAAAACATAACTATAGCCCAGGATAAAGGAAGGAAGGAGACGGGGAGGGGAGAGGGGAGGCTGGAGGGAAGGAGGGTAATCGGTGGGACCTCACCTATGGTGCATATTGCAAGGCTACATGTCAAATCTATTATGAATAGAGTATAAATGTCTTAACACAATAAGTAAGTGAGGTGAAGATTATGTTAACCAGTTTGATATAAGCATTCCAAATTGTATATAAAATCAGCACATTGTGCCCCATAAATGCATTAATGCACACAGTTATGATTTAATAAAAAATTAAGAGAAAAAAAGATGAAAAACAAAATATAAAAAAATTTAACCAAAAAAGTCGGTCATTATGCTAAAACACACATATACATAGAAGAGCTAAGTGTTGTGATTTAAAATGGATAGAAAAAAATAGAATACAAAGAATCATTCTTCTAAGAAAGCATGATTTTTTATAACCCTGAGTAGTATTAACAGAAAGCAGTCAGAAGCAAGCAGCCCAAAAGCTGGAGAATGAGTACTTTTAAAATAAAATATTTAATGATATTCTCAAAGAAAATGGTTTCTAAGTGGACCTTTTTGTTAATTTTTTTTTCCATTTAGTAATAATTAGATATTTTAGGGAGCCTTGTGATGAAAATAATCTTTTGAGACAAAGTAAAACCTTAGCAGTATCTTTCCTTTTTATTTTTCTCATTCAATTGAAATCCTTAATCACAAACTAAAGCAAACAAGAAAACTACTAAATTTCCTCAGCATGTGTTTAAATAATTTCTACTCCTGACAGCTGCCTTAATTGACATAATGCTTTCATGGGTCTTATTAGCATGTTGCTTCTCAGGTTAAATTATTCATACCCAAGTTTTGTCTCCATTTAGCACAGCCCTACATGGAGACTATCTTTTTGTTCCATCATCACTCCAGAGGTGCTGTAGCTCAGTTGATTAGAGCAATGTAGACTGCAAGTGCAGCTTGTTCAGACTTCAGCTGGTTGCCCCAACCATACTGTACACATGAGTCTCAGGGATCATCTCACCTTTTCTGGGAGGCCACCAGAGTAAATGACAAGAAGGTAAGAAAGGAGTCTGTGACTGCTTATAGTAATATTAACCAAGAATGCCAGTGGGACATGCCCACTTCCAATAGTTGACCTCAGTGTCCAGGCCTTAAATACATTTGTGTTTTGCAGTCTAGGGCCAGGAGATATTCAGTTCCATCCAGAGGATATGGGACAGGGCACAAATGGCAAGAAAATTATGTGAATTTTCCAGAACCTTGATTACCTTCCCCTGTTTGGTTTCTGTGCTCTCTCCTGCCTTCCCACTAGGGGCTGAATGGCAGTGAAGCCCCTAAAATGAATGTAATGTCAACCATGAAGTGGAACTTACAATGAGTGTAGCCAGAGTGCCTGTGAGGTGAGAGGAGCTGGGCTGAAAGAAGGTAGCACAGCATCCCTGAAACAGCATCCATTGTAGGGTCAGCCACTCATATCTAAATTCTAACTCATTTGCTGGTTGTGTGATCCTTTTGGGGGTGGGGAGACATGCCATTGAATGTCTCTAAACTTGCAATTCCTTGTCTATCAAATGGGTATCTAATATTACACGTTCTCTGCCATGCTGGATATGAGGATTTAAGGAGAGAATGTCTGAAAAGAGCAACTAAATCTTCTGGCACAGAGTAAGCCCTTATGTTTCTTCAGAATTTGCCCTTCACCTCATGGGAAAATGGATCCTGGGTAACCAGCCCAAGAGAGAAATTAGCTCCAGAGTTTAGCTTTCAGGAAACCCACTGGGCTTTCTAGGCACCTCAGCTAGCTGCCTCCCACTCCACGACAAAGCCAATAGCTTAGAAAACAGGCCCTATCCTATGGTCAGCTTTCCCCAGTTGAAAGTCAGTGCCCTCTGTGTGAATACTGCCATGTGATGAATTGTTCACTGCATGCTTTGGGGAAAGCAGTCATAAGAAAAAACATTCTTCACTGGGCTCTTTCAAAATCCCAGTTCACCCTAGAATAGATGTTAAGCCGAAGGCCTTTGCAGTGACTCCTTTTCTCACCACTCCATCCACCATCGTTCAGTATCTTTTAAATGTTGTGCTCTTGGCAGCATCTGTTGCTCCTCTGGTTGCCAGGACTGGAACATTGAGACCACCTGGCAATTTTCTACTTTTGATCCCAAGTAAGGACAGTGCCATAGCAACACTTGGATGTCAGGGCAGAATATACAGGGCAAACATTTCATCCTAAGTTGGCTTCTGTGGCTTGTTTAGCACATTTGGATTTATTACCCTCTCTAGCTGCGGAAACCTTGAGGAATGAAAAGCCATTTTAATAGTCATGAAAGTAAAGCTAATTTAAGAATGGAAATCTGATATATATATATATGTGTGTGTGTATATATACATATCAGATATATATGTATGTGTATATATATCTCAGAACAATGTCTTTCAAACTGATATGAGTGATTTTGGAGTGACTCATTCCCTTGGATTATCCTTTTGAATTATTCCTGCTTCTCTTCCTTCTTTAACACACCTGAAATCCAACATCACCATATAGCCTCAATTCTGGAGGTAGACACGGTGTAGAAAAAAATCTATTTATTAATATTTGTGAATGGGTGCTTTGCAAAGTAAAGGAGAAATTAAAAAGAAAAAACTTCAGTGAAATAATGCCTATTTTCACGGAGTTCCACACAGGTTGGCACCTTTTTTCTTTCCTTAAGGTCAATTTGTAAGTATGAATTGGATATCTACCATATGGGGAAGAGAACACTCCATGCTAAAAACACAGAAGCCTAAGTAATCATAGAAGATATGATGATGTCAGTTGAGTAGAAAAGATCATAAAAAATGGAGTAGGAATCTGAAAATTTTTTTGTATCTACTATATGTAAAAATGAAACTTGAATTGGGTAGTTATTAAGTGGTTCATCAATGTCATACAGACATCATGAAGTAGGGCCAGGATTCAATCCTAGTCTCACTGACATCAGAGATTGTCCTCTTTTCACTATATACAATGCTCATATCTAAAAAGATGGGTCTTCAGGTCTGAGGCAGAAAATGTACACAACAATCCTGAAATTTCATATCAAGTCTAACAAGGAAACTTTCAAAGAATATCAGACTCATGTATAAAGGACTCAAGAGCCAACTTAAAAAGTCTTCCAGTGGTCAAAGACTGGCCAATGTGAACCTCAATATGAATAAGTACAACAGAATAAAACACATAAAATACTCTTAAGCCCAAGAATTAATCACTATTATTTTTAAAATAATCGCTCATTCACTATATTAGTAGATGCTACTGAATTAGGGACCTCTTCTGCCTTCATATACAAACTGTACCTCTGGATAACCAAGTAATAGATGTACAAAAATATTTCAGCTAACAAATAAAGAAGGAATAATAAAGTAAGAACATCACTATTTTGCATAAACTATGTATGAAGTAGCCTCACCAAAAACAAGACAAAAAGAGACAAACTCAAACCTAACCCAATTAAGCTTTAAGATCAAGTACTAATTTAGAAAATACATGGAATACTGCAGAGTATGTTAAACTTGGCAATGGGGATCCAATCAGCGAAATCAAAAGCATAAGAAATACTATAGAGAAAGCAACCCATTTTCTTCCAAAAGTAAATTTTAAAAAGAAAAAAAGAAATAAAGGGGAACCTATTGATTGAAAAGGACTTAAAGGTGATATTAATCAATTATAGCATTATTCAAACAAACTAAAGTTCTTTTATGATAATTGTAAGATTATCAGAACCTGGACATTGACAGGATATTTATAGATTGCAATTATGTTTTGCTCATTTTTAGATGTGTTAATTGTACTGTGGATTTTTTTAATAGTCTTAATCCTTTAGAAATATATTCTGAATTATTTACAGATAAAATGTTGTGATTTCTGCAATTGCTTCATGATATTACAGAAAGGGAAAGTGGATGTGGTCATAGAAGAAATTAGAGTGATCATGGATTGATCATTGTTGAGGCTGGGTGATGGCTCTAAGGAGCTTATTATATAATTCCATCTGCTTCTATACATGTTTGAAATTTTTCATAATTAAAAACATATTGATATAAAAGACACACACATATGATTTAAAGAGACATATGTGTGTGTGAGTGTGTATGGTCCAAAATCCCACTTCTTGGAATTTATCCTATTATATACAGTGGAGTCACAACATATGCATATGTGAGTTATGTAAATTCAAATATATGCACTAGGCATATGGAGAAAAGAGAAAGAGGGAGACAGAGACAGAAAGGAGAGTTGAGAGAGAAAGAGAAAAGACAATTGAAATGGTGTAGCAGATGTGCCTACCATTCTGCTCAATGATCCTTCTGTGTCCTAGAGAGAATGTCAGGTGAAAGCTATGGCTTTGACACTCCATCAGTAAGTCTCAGTCCCCATTTATACCTCATACAATGGGCATCTCACTGTGACTGTGGTCATTGAAGATGACCAACCACAAGCTAACCTCTTCACCTGGTGCTGAGCCAATGACTGGAGGACAAATAGGCAAACAGGCTTTGCTGGACTGATGAAGATATGGTGTGTCAGCCTTCCTAAGGAAAATGTTAAGGGTGGTTTTGACTCTATGGGATATTTACTTTATGTGCTAACCTATAAAAAGACACAGTAAAGTCCACTATACACATACATGTGTACAAGGACCTATGTAAAAAGATGTTTAATGTGTAATGACTAATTGTAATGTTTTAAAAAGTACATGGTGCATTCCATAGAATAATTTATGGATTCATTACAAAGAAGAATGTAGGTATCTTCCATGCACTATAGAAAAGATGTACAAGACATACATGAACAAAGCATGTGGGAGAACAATAAATATAGTCCCTTCCATTTCTATAAGTCACAGATATGTCTATAGATACATACATACCATTGTTGTTATGGGACATTTCTAAAAGAATACACAGGAAACTGGTAGCAGTCATGGGCTCTGAAGAGAGGAACTGAGACTTTAGAGTGGAAGGATGACTTCCTTTTCATTGCACACTATTCTACATAGTTTGAAATATTATCACGTGCACGTATTAATATTTAAACTTATGCTTACATAAGATATATAGAAAGGTACACAGTTGATATCTGTACAGTTCAGTGAATTAGCATGAAATGAATACACCCAAGTAATCACCACCGAAGCCCCAAACAGAACATTACCAGTGTCCAGGAACCCCCTCATGTGCCAATCATTTTCCTCTCTTTCCTTGTGAAAATTAACTATTATCCTGATTTCTAATACTATAGTTTAGTTTTATTTGTTTCTGCTCTTTATAGAAATTGAATCAGATAGCCTGTCATCTTTAGGGTCTGATTTATTTTGATGAGCGTTATGTTTGTGAGAGTCTTTCATGTACTTGTTTGTAACTGTAGTTTGTTCATTTTCATTACTTTAGAGTATTCCATTGTATAAATGTACTGCAATTTATGAACATTTATATGTTTACTGTTGATGATCACTTTCCATTATTTGATCAGTACTAAATAATGCTCTAATGGACAATTCTTGCCTATGTATTTTGCTGAAAACCTGCAGTAGAACTGCTGCGTCACAGGGTAGATATTTGCTTAGCTTTAGTAGATACTTGCTAAACAGCTTTCCAAAGTGGTTGTATCAGTTTACTCTTCAGCTAGTAGTGTATGTGAGTTGAATTAATTATTTCAACACACAATAACAAAACTAAAACAAAATCCTTCTTTAATCCACAATAAGCAGTGTTGATTTGACTGGTATTTCCATGTTATTTATCAAAACTAAAGTTAAAGACATGGGTCACTATGTTACCTAAGGTTCTTATATAAGGTTCCTGTGACAAACCCCTATTTGGGTTTTATGTCAGAGAGAAGTTGACACTTAAAGAGAAAGCCAGTTCTCAGATAATGTATACCACCCTTGCCCTTGACTGCTCAAAAATTCAGAGTCAAAGTCAGTGCTCAATAGCCATAGTCTTCCAATCATCTGAGATATCTAGCAATATCTACTCTTTATTTTTGAAATATGAAATTCTATTCTACATCTTCGGGGGGGTAAATTGTAAATAAATAAACCTAATATAGTTCTAGCCCTAGATGGCAAAGTTTAAAAAGTGAATTTAAGAAACTAAGGTTAATGCAATATCACCAGAAGTGCAGAAAGGAAGCAGCATAAAATGCAGTACTCTGTAATGTATGATTGGCCAATCACCCTGCCACATGGCTGGTGGCCAGGACAATGTCAGGTGTATATGAGTTTCAGATCATCATCAAACAAAATGCGTTGTTCTATCCTGATCAGGGAAAGGTAGGAAAGTAGTGCTCTGCCAGAATTTGGGACCTTGTGATTCACACCTGCTAGGCAAGCTCCTTCCCCAGACAAAGGTCTGATTGATTTTTCTTAAACTGGAATGAAATCCTCTTTTGGAAAAGATACATAATCTACTACTATATTGCTTAGTCAAGTATTGCCACCCCAGAATATCTTCCTATCTCTGACTCTAGGCAGATTGGCCATAGCCTTCCTGTTCACTATCCAAAAGAACCCTAACTAATCTAAAGGTCCACTTTCCTCATCTTTGGATGCTTTACTTCTGTTCAGTTAGTGCTTGATGACCAATGTATTCCTTAGATCTCACAGTAGTGACTAGATAGATACAATAAGATTTTTCTACTTGGCCAGGCTCTAAGTCTATGCTCAGTTTCAAATGGATATCACAAAGAGTAAAATATCAGAGGACAGAGTCTGGGCTGAGGCTTCTGGGAGAGTTTCTGAGCATCTGGAGTTTGATTGGAGCTTTGAAGTATAGAAAAGGTAGAAAGACAACAATTAACATGAAGTTTGGGGCATAACATACGATGAGTAATGTATATATAGACCAATATAGGGGCTTCTGAATTCTAAACTAAGGAATTTGGATTTTATGCTACTATTGAAGATTTTTGAATAGAGTGAGAAAAGATCATGATGAAAATAATGTTTCAGATGAATCTGACTGTGGTATTGAGGACAGACTGGATTTAGTGAACAAAAGGAGGTGGAAAAAGGAGTTGGCTTGTACCCTGGAAAGTCAAGAGACAGACACTTCCACTACTGATGGTGGCATTCTTTGTCATAGCAAACACTAAAACTAACCATATATCTGTCAACAGGGACTGAGTGGTTGAACAAACTATGGTATCTCTTTAGGATGGCATACTATGCACTTATAAAAAAAGAATGTGGAAGACGTCCATATATTGACATGAGATGATCTCTAGGGTATGTTAAGTGGGAAAAAAAGGAGCAGAGCAGGGTTTATGGTACATTTAGTGTAAGAAAAGGGTGTGGAACAACCCCTATGTTGTTCCCTTGTCACAACCCCTATGGCCCTGGTCTCGATCTTGGTAGGAAGGAACCAGGCGTGATGCAGATTAGAAGTACAAGCTTGCCAGAGGTGGGGCAACCTCGATTGCAGGGTAGCCCTGAGCAACCTCCACAGTAGCCTTTTATTGAGATGGTACATGACAGGTGAGGGGAGTATTAGATAATGACTGCATGCCTAAGGATTGCCATGGGCTTGGGCTTTCTTCCAATGAATACCCGTGGACGAATTGCCTGAGGGTCCACCCCCCCAGATGTAAATCATTTTGCTCAGAGGTCAGCTGGCTCTTGGCATCCTCTCATTTGTTTAATATTCAAACACACAATGGACAGATAAACCAAAATCTAAAAAGTATGATTCCTAAAGAGGGAGGGAGATTAAAGAACAAGGGACAAGATGGAAGCAAGTCTTTGAGAATATCTCCTCTTATAAGGTTTTGAGTTTGGAAGTATGTGAAGATTTTACATAAATTAAACGTAAAGATAAATCCAAAAGGAAAGAAAAACAGCTCCTGAAACAGTGAAAAATGAAGCAAGTGAATTGAACTGTGTATTGAGCTGGTGATATAACTTCACAGGGAAAGAAATTACATCAAGTGACTAAAACATAATACTCGGACTACCTCCCCAGTAGGACTTATTCCAAGGACAAAAAGGAGAGCAAAGCAATTTTAAGCTGCATTTAGATATTTTAGTAGTAATACAGGAACTGTTATTTTGAAATTGTCACAAATATCATGTAGGTAATGCAAGTAGTTATGTTAATATAATTATAGACCAAGATTTTTAGAGTGAGAGAAAGAGATACAGTTACAAAATCAAAGATGTTAAGTAACAACATTATAGTCTTAAATTTGACTTAGAAATATCAGTATAAACTCATCACTTTTATCCATTTTAAAATACTAAAAGAGCTATTTCCTACATCTTTCACTGAAAAGAAAAAAAAGATGACAGCCTAGTAGAAATGAGGAAAGCTAGCCCTCAAACTATGCTCTCTAAATACCAATTCCCATTAGGGGAACTAGATCTCTTTTGGAGAAATGGTCAACTCCAGGTTTGGGTTTAAAATTGTACAAAAGGAGCCTGAAACATCCTGTCAAACCAAAAATCAAGAAAGTTTCCTTTTTCCAAAAGGAAAAAGAAGCCAACTTTAAAGGGCCTCCACTAGCCTAAGATAAAACAAGTTTAGCAAGTTAATGAATAATGACTGCAGTTATTGAAACAAATTAACTATCTATAAATCCACGAGTTCATAGAGATACTTAAAAGACTTGATTAGTTACCATTGGAAGTTGCTAGGATAACAACTCATTCTGAAAACTGATGTTTTAAAGAGAAGATATCAGTTATCCTACTTTTTTTGGTATATACTATAATTTCAGGTAACCAGATGGTTGATAAATAAAATTCCTCTTTATAGAAAAATTCTAACTAAGGTGGTGCCTGTGGCTTAAGGAGTAGAGTGCTGGCCCCATATACCAGGGTAGCAGGTTCAAGCCCAGCGCCAGGCCAAAACTGCAAAAAAAAAAAAAAAAAAAGAAAAGAGAGAGAGAGAAAACAAAAATTCTAACTAATAAATAAGGAATAATAACAGAATTAGAAAAGTGTCATTTTGCAATTCTTAATGAAATGATGGGTGTAAACAGCAATCATCAATGGGTATTAAAACTATTAGGTAAAGGGATGATGAGGTCCTTTAAAACTGAGGCCTCCAGGTGGCACCATCTGAACCTATTGATCAATTATAGTATCCCTAAGAAGTTGGACAACCAGACTTTATTCACCTTATGAGGTGATACAACAGAAAGTATACAGTACCAGCCATTAAATATTCTTATCCCCAAAGATGAAACTTCTAATCTACACCTCTAGATATAACTAACCATTTTATAGGAAATACAGGAGATAGAGAAATAAGTTCAATGTCTGACAAGAAAACAATCAGACAAATTGAGGTTATGAGACATTCTTCAAGGCAAACAATCTGATTTCACTAACAAATCAAAAGCAATAAAACACATATGAAATATAGCCAAATAAAGGTGTGGAACTTTGGATTCTAATTCAAACAAACCAACTAAAAAGGGGGGGATTTTTTGAGAAAATTAGAAAAATTTCAATATGGGTTGGATCTTAACTGATATTAATAAATTGTTAATGTTGTTAGATGCAATAATGGCATAGTAGTTTTATACACAATTCATAAGGAACATATATATATATACACACACACATATATGAAGCACTACTGTAATATTAGAAGAAAGAAAAATTGGAAAAAATGTAAAGGCATTATTGGAGAGGTCACTTTGGGGAAAAAAGGATGAGAATTTTTAGACAATGGTAACCAGCCAAAGAACCAAGTTTATATATGCAGCAGGAAGCTAAAGATTCAGACTTAGGGCTCAGAAGAAATGTTAGAGCTAGAGAGAAATACAGATGCCTCTAAAGAGTGAAGCCTTGGTGGGGAGGAGGCAAGATGGCCAATGGAAGCCAGCTTTCAGCAGAGGCTTCTGTACAGAGGGAGAAATAACGGCCAGAACCAACCCAGTACAGCAGAAGAATGGGAACTGAGCTGAGGATTGATAGGTTTGCATCACCCCTGCTGAGGCAAGTTGGGACTCCAAGGAAACAAATTTCAGGTACAAAACCCATCCCAAAGAGGACAAGAATCCTTCCCCTCCCCCCTTCATGAGAGTGGCTTGAAGTGAGTGGTGAACAGAGGACCTTTTGTTTCACCAGAGGGGAGAGAACAACTGAGGGGCGAGACTCCCTCCATAGAGAGATACTGCTGCAAGCCCAGGCAGTCTCTTGCCTGGGCCAAAATTTGAACTAATATTCTTCCTACCTTCCTGAACTCCCAATCCACCCCTCCCCCCTCTCCTGGAGGTCGGGAAGACTATCCCCTGCAGAATCTGAAGTGTCTGGCAGATTTATGCTAGGGTGGGGATCTCATGAGCTGTGAGGCAGTTGTGGTGAAATTATAATTTTAACAGAGGCAAGGAGTCACAAGGGGAAAGAGACTTGCCCCGTGTTGGAAAGAACATAGCACAGACCCGTGCCACCAACTATGGGGATCGACTATGGCACCCGCTGGCACCCATCCCACTTCTGCTACCCGTGGGGCACCACCCACCAGCTCCCCGGCTCCTGGCTGGGTCCTGTGACCCACAGCCTGTAGCCAGCGGTTCTGCCCTCTGGCTCCACACCTGGCTCCTGCGACTTGCTCACAGCAGTATCCCAGACTGGGTGGCACCACCCCTGACAGTGGTAGTGGTTCCACGGTCCCTCCCATTGGGGTAAAATTTGGGAGAGACACCTCCCCAACTCTGTGGAATACAGAGGGAACCTGACCTGACCTGCAGGGGTTCCAGAGGTAGGGCGTGGCCAAGGCAGAGGCGTGGTCTCTGAAGGAGAGAATCATACTCCTCCATGGTAACCCCTGGCTGGGTATAGATGCATGTGGAACACTCTCCAGTTTCCAATGATTACTGAAAGGAATCAGGCCTGAACTCTTCCCACCTGTAGGTCACACAGTGAGATGGCCCTGTTGTGGAGGCATTGTCTCCTCTTTGACTTAGGTGCAAATCCCTAGTGTACTTGAGTATTAGAGAGAGCTGGGCTGCAGCCCTGCAGGGTAACCAGTGACTGGGGGTGACAGTGATGCAAAGTGGGAAAAGAGGCACCAGGCCCCCTGGAATAATTCTTTTTCTGGGCAGGCCTTTCTGATTCCATGGACCACTGGAGTGAGTCACACTTGAGCTGCCAGTGGACCCATGCTGTCCAGTTGCTGGAGACCTTTTGTACTCTCCCACTTGATCTGTGTTTGTGCTGACCGGGACAATAGGTTTGGAACTCTTGATCTGGGCCAATCACCCAGGGACTGTCCAAGGTTATACCCTGGTTGTGTTGTAGAGGGAGGGTCTGATTCTCCTCTCCCAGTTATTGCCAGTGGGGGGCAGGGTGTCTTAATTGCTTGTATTCCTCCACAGCTGAGATTTCAACCCAAAGTCCCAGATCCACTAGGATTGGTCAGAGTCTAGCTAAATAAAAGACAGACCCACCTAGCCCCATCATACCAAGTGGGTCCCCACAGTCTCAGGCTGTAGTACTGAATGAGACCTTGATAAAGCCATAGGGGAAAAGCTGCAGTCACCAGTCCCAGCACTCTGGTAAAGGGATGATTAATAACATCTCCAGGAGCCCTCAATTTAATTCCACCTTTACCAGCCTCTCTAAACAAATGGTGAAAAAGATCCATGGGGCGGAATCAGCAGAAAACCTTGGTCAACATGAATAACCAGAGTAGATCAACTCCCCCAAGGTATGACAAAGGGGATGCAACAGAAGATCCCATTCATAAACAAATGGCTGAGATGTCAGAAATTGAGTTCAGAATTTGGATAGCAAATAAGATTAACAGAATTGAAGTAAACTTCGAATTAGACGTTCAAGGAGTAATTCAAAAGTTGGCTCAATAATTCAATGAATTCAAAGATAAAATCACCAAAGATTTTGACAAATTGAGGCAAGAATTTCCATCCATCAAAAACCTGAGAAATACAGTAGACTCCCTCAGTAATAGGATGGAGCAGGCAGAAGAAAGGAACTCGGACATTGAAGACAAAGCTTTTGAACACTCTCAAATGCTCAAATACAAAGAGAAATGGAGAGCAAAGATTGATCATTCCCTGAGAGAGTTATGAGACCACTCCAAAAGAGCAAACATTCACTTATTAGAATTCCTAAAGGTGACAAGAATGATCTGAAAGAGATTTTAGAGGAAATCTTTCCAAACATGACAAAAGATACGGAAATTTAGATAGCAGACAGTTTCAGAACCCCAGCATGACTCAATCCAAATAAATCATCCCCTAGACACATTGTAATTAACTTAGCCAAAGTTAATATGAAAGAGAAAATCCTGCAAGCAGCCAGACATAAGAAAATCATAACATACAAGGGGAAGAATATTAGAATGACTGCAGATCTTTCTGCTGAAACTTTTCAGGCCAGAAGAGGATGGTCATTAACCTTCAATCTCCTAAAACAAAACAACTTTCATCCCAGGATCATGTATCCAGCTAAACTGAGTTTCATTTATGATAGAGAAGTCAAGTACTTTAATGACATTCACACATTGAAGAAATTTGCCATAACTAAACCAGCTCTTCAAGATATTCTCAGACCCATCCTCTACAATGACCACCACAATGCTCTACCACCAAAGTAAACTCACTCAGAAATTATTGATCAAAACCCAACTTCCACAGTGGTGAAAGGATTAAAAACATCCACTGGTCTTTCAAAAAACTTGACACCCAAAATACTACCAGGCTTATCAATATTCTCAATTAATGTGAATAGCTTAAATCATCAGCTAAAGAGGCACAGGTTGGTTGACTGGATACAAAAACTCAAGCCAAATATCTGCTGCATACAAGAATCTCGTCTTATGTTAAATGATAAATATAGACTCAGGGTGAAGGGATGGACAACTATAACACAGGCAAACAGAAAACAGAAAAAAGCAGGACTTGCAATTTTATTTGTAGACATTAGGCTTTAAACCAACAAAAGAAAGGAAAGACAAGGATGGTTACTTCATATTTGTTAAGGGAAATACTCAACATGATGAGATATCAATTATTAACACTTATGTGCCCAACCAAAATGCCCCTCAATTTATAAGCAAGACCCTAACAGACATGAACAATTTGAGTAGTAGAGAGTAGTAGAACAATTTGAGTAGTCAGAGATTTTAACACCCCTTTGGCAGTGTTGGATAGCACCTCCAAGAAGAAACCAAACAAAGAAATTCTGGAGGTAAACTTCACCATACAACAATTGAATTTAATAGACATCTACAGAACATTTCATCCTAACAAAATTGAATACACATTTTTCTCATCAGCCCATGGAACATCCTCCAAAACTGATCACATCTTATGTCACAAGGCTAACCTCAGCAAATATAAAAGAATAGAAATTATTCCTTGTATTTTCTCAGATCATCACAGAATAAAAGTTGAACTCACCAATAACAGGAATCTGCATACTCATACAAAGACATGGAAACTAAATAACCTTATGCTGAAAGACAGCTGGGTCAAAGATCAGATTAAGAAGGAAATTACCAAGTTTTTGGAATAGAATGATAATGAAGATATGAATTATATGAACCCCTGGGATACTGCAAAGGTAGTCCTAAGAGGGAAATTTATAATACTGCAAGCTTTCTTTAAGAGAATGGAAAGAGAGGAAGTCAACAACTTAATGGGACATCTCAAGCAACTGGAAAAGGAAGAACACCCCAACCCAAAACCCAGTAAAAGAAAAGAAATAACCAAAATTAGAGGTGAATTAAATGAAATTGAAAACAAAAGAATTATTCAAAAGATTAATGAATCAAAAAGTTGGTTTTTTGAAAAGTTTAACAAAATTGATAAACCCTTGGCTAGCCTAACCAGAAATAGAAAATTAAAATCCCTAATTTCTCAGCTTGGCTCTCCTCCTTCAGCTCTCTCAATTGATGCAGAAAAGCTTTTGATAATATCCAGCATCCCTTCATGATCAGAACACTTAAGAAAATTGGTATAGAAGGGAAATTTCTCAAATTGATAGAGGCCATCTACAGAAAACCCACAGCCAATATCATATTGAACGGAGTTAAATTGAAATCATTTCCACTCAGATCAGGAAGCAGGCAAGGTTGCCCATTGCCTCCATTGCTCTTTAACATTGTAATGGAAGTTTCAGACATCACAATTAGGGAAGAAAAGGCAAT
>NW_003852585.1:2759280-2811464 GCF_000181295.1 Otolemur garnettii
GGAGTTTACCTAACAAAGGATGTGAAAGATCTCTATAAAGAAAACTATGAAACTCTAAGAAAAGAAATAGCTGAAAATGTTAACAGATGGAAAACCATACCATGCTCATGGCTGGGAAGAATCAACATTGTTAAAATGTCCATACTACCCAAAGCAATATACAATTTAATGCAATACCTATTAAAGTCTCACTGTCATACTTTAAAGATCTCAAGAAAATAATACTTTGTTTTATATGGAATCAGAAAAAAACTTTGAATAGCCAAGATGTTACTTAGAAATAAACACAAAGCAGGAGGAATCATGCTACCAGACCTAAGACTATACTATAAATCAATAGTGATCAAAACAGCATGGTACTAGCACAAAAACAGAGAAGTAGATGTATGGAACAGAATAGAGAACCAAGAGATGAACCTAGCTACTTACTATTATGTGATCTTTGACAAGCCAATTAAAAACATTGAGTGGAGAAAAAAATTCCCTATTTAGCAATTGGTGCTGGGTGAACTGGCTGGCGACCTGCAGAAGACTGAAACTGGACCCACACCTTTCACCATTAACTAAGATAGACTCTCACTGGATAAAAAATTTAAACTTAACACATGAAACTATACAAATACTAGAAGAAAGTGTAGGGAAAACACTTGAAGATTGGCCTGGGCAAAAATTTTATGAGGAGGACCCTGCGGGCAATTGAAGCAACATCAAAAATACACTACTGGGACCTGATCAAACTAAAGAGCTTCTGTACAGCCAAAACATAGTGAGTAAAGCAAGCAGACAGCCCTTAGAATGGGAGAAGATATTTACTGGTTATCTTTCCGACAAAGGTTTAATAACCAGAATCCACAGAGAACTCAAACGTATTAGCAAGAAGAGAACAAGTTATCCCATCTCAGGGTGGGCAAGGGACCTGAAGAGAAACTTCTCTGAAGAAGACAGGCACCTTAGAATATGGGAAGGGGGTGGGAGGGGGAGGTGAGGGGGGTGGATGCGGGGAGGGAGGGAGATTGGTGGGATCACCTCTATGGTTTATCTTACAAGGGTACAAGTGAATCTTTCCAAAAGCAGAGTATGAATGTTTTAATTCAATAACTAAGAAAATGACATGAAGGTTATGTTAACCAGGTTGATGAGAGTATTTCAAAATGTATATGAAAACAGCACACTGTACCCCATGATTGCATTAATGTACACAGTTATGCTATAAGAAATAAAGACAGGCACATGGCCTACAGATATATGAAAAAATGCTCATCATCCTTAATCATCAGATAAATGCAAATCAAAAGTACTTTGAGATATCATCTAACACCAGTAAAATTAGCCCATATCCCAAAATCACAGATGCTGGCATGATTGTGGAGAAAAGGGAACACTTCTGCACTGCTGGTGGGAATGCAAACTAATACATTCTTTTTGGAAATATGTTTGGAGAACACTTAGAGAACTAAAAATAGACCTGCCATTTGATGCTGTGATTCCTCTACTAGGTATATATCCAGAAGACCAAAAATCACACTACAACAAAGATATTTGTACCAGAATGTTTATTGCAGCCCAATTCATAATTGCTAAATCATGGAAGAAGCCCAAGTACCCATTGACCCATGAATGAATTAGTAAATTGTGGTACATGTACACCATGGAATACTATGCAGCCCTAAAGAAAGATGGAGAGTTTACCTCCTTCATGTTTACATGGATGGACCTGGAAAATATTCTTCTTAGCAAAGTATCTCAAGAATGGAAGAAAAAGTATCCCATGTACTTAGTCCTACTATTAAACTAATTTATAGCTTTCATAGGAAAGCTATAACCCAATTATAGCCCAAGAATATGGGGAAACAGAAGAGGGAGGGGAGGGGAGGGAGGAGGATGGGTGGAGGCAGGGTGATTGGTGGGACCACGCCTATGCTCCATCTTACAAGGGTACATGTGAATCTTTCTAAATGTAGAATATAAACGTCTTAACACAATAACTAAGAAAATGACATGAAGGCTATGTTAACCAGTTTGATGAAAATATTTCAAATTGTATATAAAAACAGCACACTGTACCCCATGACAGTATTAATGTACTCAGCTATGATTTAATAAAAAAATAAAATAAAATCCCTAATTTCATCAATCAGAAATGACAAAGGCGAAATAACAACAGACACCTCAGAAATTCAAAAACTTCTTAATGAATACTACAAAAAACTCTATTCTCAGAAATACAAAAATCTGAAAGAAATCTACCAATACTTGGAAGCACACCAC
Source organism: Otolemur garnettii (assembly GCF_000181295.1). Classification (NCBI taxonomy): domain Eukaryota; kingdom Metazoa; phylum Chordata; class Mammalia; order Primates; family Galagidae; genus Otolemur; species Otolemur garnettii. The sequence goes on from NW_003852585.1 coordinate 2,761,549, forward strand.
CTTCCTAGACTTACCTAGAAAGAAATAAAAATATTGAACAGACCTATATCAAGTACTGAAATAGCATCAACCTCATGAAATGTCCCCAAAAAGAAGAGTCCAGGACCAGACGGCTTCACATCAGAATTCTACCAAACCTTTAAAGAGGAACTAGTACCTATATTACATAACGTTTTCCAAGGCATAGAAAAAGAAGGAATACTTCCCAATACATTCAATGAAGCAAATATCACCCTGATCCCCAAACCAGGAAAAGACCCAACAAGAAAAGAAAATTATAGACCAATATCTTTAATGAATAAGATCCTAGCAAACAGAATCCAGCAATACCTCTTAGACCACAAAACAAGTTTCAGCAAATTCAGGAAAATCAAAATCATACCATGGATCTTCTTAGACCACAGTGGAAAAACAAACAAACAAACAAAACTAGACATCAGTTCCAAGAGAAACTCTAAAATCCACACAAAGTCATGGAAATTAAACTACCTGCTGCTGAATAATCATTGGGTCAATGATGAAATTAACATGTAGTAAGTCAAAAGATTCTTCAAATCGCATGACAAAGGGGACACAAGCTTTCAAAATCTATGGGATACATAAAATGTTCTTAGTCTTAAATGCTTACATCAAAAAGATAGAAAGAACACAAATTAACAATCTAATGTCACGTCTCATGAAACTAGAAAAAGAAGAACAAATCAAATCCAAAGCAAGCAGAAGAAAAATAACAAAGCTCATAGAAGAATTAAGTGAAATGAAGAGAAAAAAAAGACCAAAAAAACAAAAAGTTCGTGCTTTGGAAAGATAAATAAGATCAATAGCCCCTCCCTATCCAGATTAACAAAAACTAGAAGAGAAATGGGCGGTGCCTGTGGCTCAAAGGAGTAGGGTGCCGGGCCCCATATACTGGAGGTGGCGGGTTCAAACCCGGTCCTGGCCAAAAAACTACAAAAAAAAAAAAATAGAAGAGAAAGGACTCAAATAATCTTAATCAGAAATGAAAAAGGAGACATTACAACTGATACTGCAGAAATACAAAAGAGCCCTCTACCAGAGAGATTGATGGTGTAATTCTACCAGACATACAAAGATGAACTGAACCCCATATGAAATTATTCCATAACATCAAGAAGAAAGGAATCCTCCTTAACTGATTCTATGAAACCAGTATCACCTTGATATTAAAACAAGGAAATGACACAACAAAAAAAAAGAAAACTATAAACCAACATCCCTTATGAACATAGATGCAAAAAATTCTCAACAAAATATTAGCAGATAGAATTCAACAGCAAATCAAAAGGAAAATTCACCATGATCAAGTGGGTTTCACCCCAAGAATGCAATGATGTTTTAACACATAGAAATCAAAACTGTGGTTCACCACATAAATAGAAGAAAAAACAAAGACCGTATGATCATCTCAATAGATACAGGAAAAGCAATATCCAGCACACTTTCATGATAGAAACCCTAAAGAAACCAGGCATAGATAAAACATACTTTAAAATTATAAAAGCCATATACCCACACATGACAAATGCACAGCCAACATTATACTGTATAGGAAAAAGTTGAAAGCATTCTCCCTAAGAACTGGAATAAGACAAGAGTGCCTACTGTTACCACTTCTGTTCAATATAATACTGGAAGTCCTAGCCAGAGCAATCAAGTCAGAGAAAGAAAGGGCACCCAAATTGGGAAAGAGGGGGCAAAAATAACTCTATTTTCCAATGATATGTTCTTACATCTAGGAAACCCTGAAAACGCCACCAAAAGACTCCTAGAGTTGATAAATAAGTTCAGTAAAGTCTCAGGCTACAGAATCAATGTACACAAATCAGTAGCATTTCTATATACTAATAACAGTCAAGCTGAGAGTTAAATCTTGAGCTTAATGCCATTTATCATTGCTGCAAAGAAAATAAAATAGCTAGCAACATACTTAACCAAGGAGGTGAAAGGCCTCTATGAGGAGAACTATAGAACACTGATGAAAGAAATCACTGATGACGCAAACAAATGGAAACACATTCCATGCTCATGGACTGGAAGAATCAACATTGTTAAAATGTCCATACTGCCCAAAGTGATTTTCAGATTCAATGCAATTCACATCAAAATACCAACATCGTTTTTCACAAATATAGAAAACAAAGTCATATGAAACTATAAAAGAGCTCAAATAACCAAAGCAATCCTAAGCAAAAAGAAGAATCTTGATGTATCTCTTTACCTAACTTTGAATTATACCACACTGCTATAGTGGGTATAAAGGTAGACACATAGAGCCCACCTATAAAAGGATTTATATATAATCAATTCATTTTAGAAAAAAGTAGACAAAACGTACACTAAGGAAGGGATGTCATATTCGATAAATGGTGCTGGGAAAATTGGAAAGCCACATGCAGAAGAACAAAGCAGGATTCCTATTTCTCACCATACACAAAGATCAATCCAGGATGGAACAGAAATTTAAATTTAAGTCATTAGATCATAAAAATTCTTGAAAAAATGTAGGAAAAACTTTTATATATAGGCGTAGGCAAAGAATTTATGACTAAGACCCCAAAGACAAATACAGCAACAATAAAAATAAATAAATGGGACCTGATTAAATTAAAATGCTTCTACACAGCAAAGGAAATAATCGACGGAGTAAATAGGCAATCCACATAATTGGAGAAAATGTTCACAATCCATATACTTGACAAAGGAGTAATATCCAGAATGTACAAAAAACTCAAACGAATCAGCAAGAAAAAGACAGCTCCATCAAATCTGGGAAAAAGGTATGGAGAGAATTTTCTCAAATGAATATAAACAAATGGTCAATAAACATATGGAAAAATATTCAACATTACTTATCTTCACGGAAATTTGGGTTAAAACCACAATAAAACACCACCTTACCCCTGTCAGAATGGCCATTATTACAAAGTCTAAAACAACAGATGTTGGCATGGAATCAGAGAGAAAGGAACATGTATACCCTGTTGGTGGGACTGCAAACTAGCACAAGCTCTGTGGAAAACAGTATGAGGATTCCTCAAAGAACTAAAAGTAGACCTATCATTCTAATGAGCAATCCCACTACTGGTTATCTACCCATAGAAAAAGAAGTCATTGTATCAAAAAGACATTGGCATCCAAATGCTTATTACAGCACAACACAATTCATAATTGCAAAGATGTGGGATCAGCATAAATGCCCATCAATTCATAAGTGGGTAAAGAAAATGTGGTATATATGTGTATGTATGTGTGTGTGTGTTTATATGTATATATATAATTTTAAATTGTACATGAAGTTTATGGGTACCGTGTGTGTGTGTGTGTGTGTGTGTGTGATGGAGTACTACTCAGCTATCAAAAGGAATGAAATAGTATCTTTTTGGAGTTACTTGGATGAAACTGGAAAACATTTTCCTAACTGAATTATCTCAAGAATGGACAAAACAAATACAACATGTTCTCACCAGTGAGTGGAAGCTAAACTGTGGGTATACATAGGCTCAAAGACATGTAAAGGACATTGGAAACTAAGACGAGAGGATGGTAGGAGGGGTAAGGGATTAAAACCTTTCCTGTTGGGTAAAATGAATAGTGTCCAGGTGACAGGCACACAGAAAGCCCTGACGCTAACATCATGCAGTATATCCATGGAACAAAAACTTTTTTACCCCCTCAATATTTTGAAATAAAAAGTATAACAATAAACATAAGGAACAAGAAAGGAGTCAGAAAAGCAAGAGGAAATCTACAATAGTTTCACCTTAACAGAGGCTAAAGGAAAGAATTTTGAGTAAAGGGTGTTTAAGAGTATTAAATCCTAGAATGAGGTTGAGCAGGATAAGGCCTCAGAAAATGCAACTCTCCCTTGCCCTACATTCCTACCATATATCTAAATTAATTTCAAGCTGACAATGAGCTCGCTAATAGTGAGCCTGTAAGAGACTGTCTTAATCATCAGCATCCATCTGTTCCTTCATTCATTCCTTCCCTCACTCCTGCATTCCCCCAGTCATTCATTTAACCAACATTCACTGAGTATCTACTCAAAGCCAAACCCCTGCTACGTTCTGCAGATACTGAGACAAATAAAATATCTAGCCTCCAGAAGCTCACAGCTTAATGAGGAAGACATCCCCAGAAAAATAATTACAACACAGTGTTAACACTTCAGCAACGACTTATCGAATGCATATTCTGGGCCAGACACTATGGGAGGCACTAGAGATACAAACATAAAAAAGGAGTTGCTGCCTGCTGTGAGCTTAGAATATAGCTTGGAAGGCAGATGGAATTACAATATATTGTGATATGAAGTAGAAATAAAAGGAATATATAAATTAAATAGAAGCACTGAATAAGAAATGAAGCTTGTAAGGAAGACCTGTGAGGTTGGGGATATTCATGTGCCCATTTTACATATAAGGAAATTGAGGTGTGGAAAGATTTGCCCAAGGCCACACAGCTGTGAGTGGCAGAGCCCAAGTTCAAGTGAGGGTCTATGAGACACAGGAGTTCACGTTTTACTCACTCTGCCAAACTGCCCAAATGTCTCTTCCAAGACTCCTCATGCTCTTTCCACTGTACCACCCGGGTTGCACCTCCAGAGGCACACAGCAGATGCTCAAATGATGTTTGTTGAATGAATAAATGTGTAAACAAATGAACTGTGCAACCACACAGTGTTTCTGGAAAAGTTCACTGAGATAAGTACTTGACTCATTAGAGATCACTGTGTATAGTCACTATGTAAGATGGCAGGTAATGACATAAAGACCCCAACCCACATGGTGATCTCTGTTGTGTGGACCACTATCACCAAAAGAGAAGGCATATCCAGCAAGTGTGTTGGGATAGCTGGAGACTGGCACCAGGGATCTCTGAGAATAGAGGACAGGGCATCAGTCACAGGGATTGGAAAGGGAAGTGGCAAAGGCCAAGCAAAGCAAAATCTGGACCCTAGAGGGCTCATGCTGTGAATGCAGGGGTTCAGGGCCCTGGTTCTGATGAATAGTTACCCAAACTGGGCCACTGGGTCAGAGCACTGACTGTCATCCAACTAAATTGGTCCTGAGTCTACCAAGCCACTAGCTTGAAGTTCTAGAAGTCCCTCTAAAGATAAAGGGGAAGGGAAACAAGGAGGAGTAGGATGAGGGACAAGAATAAGAAGGATGATGGCGACAACAAGGGGAAGAACAGCAGCAGCTAACATCTGCCAAATGCTGATGGCCAGCCAGGGGCTGCGCTAAGTGCGGCACAGGCTGTCAGGTAACACTTGCTACACCCTATGAGGCAGGTGCTAATATTAACTTCCCAATTTTCTTGGCTAAAGTTGCCAGCCAAGGGCAAAGGGCTCTGCTCTCCTCTTCCCACACCAATGCAAGCCCTGCCTACAGGTAGCAGTGGCCCCTGCTGAGGCTCTCCAGGGAACTAGTATGCACAGCAGAGGATTAGAATATGATTCCAAATGGTACTTTCCCATTCCAGAGAGATGACGCTGGGGTCGGAAGCAGCAATGTTCTGATCTCCTCCTGTGAACCCTTGAGGCTGCCAATCCACGACCTGTAACAAGGTTTTGCTTGCACAGGGCTTCTACACACCGCCTACAAAGCCTTTTACATGCACAACCTGATTAACATGTCACTTTGCGGAAAAGAATTAAAAAACACGACCATTTTTGATCGTGGATATTTTCCCCAGAAGATTAAATATTTCTCTCCATTTCAATCCATATATATTTTCCAGATGTCCTCTGGTCTTCCTGGAATTTTAACTAAGAATTTCAGCTATTCCAACAAGAATGTTTGGGCGTCAGAGTTTCTACCACCATATGGAGCCTGTACCTCCTGGCTCCGACTTCAGTTCCCTCTCTACCACAGCTGGGGCCAATGACAGCAAAGGACTAGGAGAAGGAAATCATGCTCCATAGGGGCTGGGGTGTCATTCCTGGGTTTTGTCCCAGCAGCCCCAATTAAATTGCCCTATCCTATTTAGATCCCTACAGCTAGAGCTTTGACCTAGAAACTTAGGCCTACCCCAGTCTCAGACAAGTCCATCCATAGGCATAGGCTTGGAGTCAATGCCTGGCCACAGCCCCAGGGCTGTGGGATTAGAATTAGGTTGTTCTCTCCACCTGGCACTCTCAGGATGGCTTACTGAAAGGCCTGTGATGCTCCCGGATTAGAACTCTTCCCAAGCCTACCACTTACACTGACCCAGTCTTAACAGCTGGTCTGCTGCCTTAATTCCCGCTTCTAAGTCCTATGAGTTGCCCTGCTTACTGTCTCAGACCTATTTAGAACTGAAGCCCTGGCCTAAGTCAGACAGCATCTTACTTATCTCTCTCTCCAACACCTGGCACAGAGGATGGGCCTCAGTGCATGCTGCTGGATAGGTGAGCCACTCCACCTGACTTGTTCTTGCTCACCTTTTTCTGTGGAACTGGCACCTTGGTGCAGTGGCTGGAATTTGGCTACTATTGAGAGGTCTTGCAGATGATCCAAACAATATCTATTCCTACTCCTTAGCTGTGTGATCCCAAGCAAGTCAATTAACCTCTCTGTACCTCAGTTCCCTCAAGTTGGAAAATAATATTGCAACCTCACAGTATTACTGTGAAGTTTATATACATTATATAAACAAAAGGGTTTATATACATTAAGTCCTTAGCAGTGTGCATGCACGAGTCTTCTCATGCCATTGTTGTTATGTTGGTCATCCTGTATTCCTCTGTGTTGACCATTTCCCAGAATGTCACAGAGGCACCTAATCCTGCTTGGAGACCATTCTCCTCACCCTTACACAACATCTGCCTCTGCCTGTAATAAGGCCACTTTCTCAAGCATGTGTCCTGCCCAATGGCCATATCCAGTACCACTCAGTTCCCTCTCCCCACTGCCTGGCCTGCTTCTGTCATTGAGGCCATCATTGAAGGCCCACCATTTGAGACATGTGAGTTAGGATGAATACCACTTCTAATAATCAAACTTTGAAAAAGCAGACCATCCTCTCTCTATTGGGCTAGGAAATCAGTACAGAGCGTGGAGGTGGGAAAAAGCACCAGCATGGGGTGAGAAGCAGCAGGCTTAGAGTAGCAAGGCAGAAGCAAAGAAAGCTGTGTTGTGTTCCTGGGAACCAGGTGTGCTTGGACAACCTTCCATTGGCTGGAAGGCCTACTTCCCCTGATAGTGGAGCTGCCCTGGGAAGTGTTTAGCAGGAAATCAGGAAGATAGCTGGGCTGTTACTCTGTGGGGGTAGGGCCTTCATCTCCTGACACAATCAAAACTGAATTCTAGCATCTCAGAGATGCAAGGTCACGTCCAGAAGAGAGAACAACGACCTAGCAAGAGGATTTGTTTGCTTCTCAGAACCCTGGAAGAGCTTAGTTCTGCAGACCTGCTGATTCTGGCAATGTCTGAATGAGGGGCACAATCAGAGCTCATCTAGCCCCACTCCTTTCTTCTACAGGTGAGGAAACTGAGGGCCTCATTTGCCCTCTGTCTCTCTCTTTTGATGGGTTGGCCTATCCACATAACTAGGCCATGAGCTCCACTTCAAAACTACCCTCAAAGAATGTCTGGCCTTGGCAATTGACCCAAAACACTTCCTGCTTCCTGTGACAGGACTTACTGTATTGCACACTCGCCCTGTCCACCATCCAGTGCCTGCTGCTTTTGGTCTCCCTGTCTGTAGACTTGGGCTGCCTCTTGGGTCTTTGCATTGCCCTGATTGTGCTGCCTTAGAATCTCTCCTGCGGCCCCAGCCAGGCCAGTCCCTTACTACCCTCCAAAAGCACATAGCTTCTAGGTCATGAGATTCAGGCACTGTAAGCCCAAAAAAAGAATAATGATAGTAACACAAGCTAATTGTCAGAGGTGAGATATTTTAAATATCTTTTTAAATAAAGAACAGAACACTGATGCAAATATCAGCTCCAAGTCTGTAAAGCTACATTATTCTGAGCATGTGAACCTCAGTTTCCTCCTCCATAAAATGGACACTAAATGATATGTTGTATGTAAGTGCCTGGCCATAGGAAGTGCTCACTAAGATGTAGCTAATATTAGTAGTGGTAACAGGTAATCTCATAACCTGTACCTCTTCACGGTCTGTCAAGCTAATGCCACAGGCCTAGCACTTATTAAGTGCTGAGTGAAAAAGATGGGTTTTTTTGTTATTCAACAGGCAAAATCACAGGGTATGGAAGGTAGAGAATATGGGATACTCCCCAGAGACAGAGACCTGAAGCCAGGTCTCATGTCACAATTAGTGAGCAGCAGAGAAAGGACTGGGAACTTTTGTTTCCTGACTCCCTGTTTGGTGTTTACTGTTTTAAGTCACCTGATCAAATTTAGGGCCAGAAAGGAACTTAGAGATTATCTAGTATAATTCCATCATTTTAAGATTTGCAAACTAAATCCAGAGAAACCAAGGATGTTTAATAAGGCCAAAGAGCTAGTTGGCCAGGAATACAGCCCCAGTCGCCTGACTCACAGCTTGGTTTTTTAGCAACAACATAATAGCTTACCATGTAAAAATTACTTCTCTGTTCCTAATTCAGCAAACATGGTCAACCTGGACTCAGAGCTACCACAGATTTCTAGGAAAACTTTACTCAAGTGGTAACTGCAAAGGCTACGTGCAAAAACAGGTGTGCCCTGAGCATAGTAAATGCATTCTTTTGTTTGTTTGTTTTTGAGACAGAGTCTCACTATGTCACCCTGGGTAGAGAGTGCTGTGACATCACAGCTCACAGCAACCTCAAACTCTTGGGCTTAAGTAATTCTCTTGCCTCAGCCTCCTGAGTAGCTGGGACTACAGGTACCTGCCACAATGCCTGGCTATTTTTTGGTTGCAGTTGTCATTGTCATTTAGCAGGCCTAAGCCAGGCTCAAACCTGTCAGCCTCAGTGTATGTGGCTGGTGCCCTACTCACTGAGCTATGGGCACTGAGCCAAGCAAATTCATTTTTTATGGACAATGCACCCTCAGTGTGATTTGAAAAACATGAGCCACGGGCTGGGCGTGGTGGCTCATGCCTGTAATCCTAGCACTCTGGGAGGCCGAGGCAGGTGGATTGCTTGAGCTCACAAGTTCAACACCAGCCTGAGCAAAAGCAAAACCCTGTCTCTACTAAAAATAGAAAAAACTGAGGCAAGAGGATCACTTGAGCCCTAGTTGGATGTTGCTATGGGCTATGACGCCACGGCACTCTACCCAAGGCAACAGCTTGAGACTCCGTCTTAGAAAAAAAAAAGTGCCAGCATGAAGCTTAATAATAACCAAGAGTGTGTCAACAGCTACAAGTTTTGTGGTGTGCAGTACCATCTTTAAAGTGGGCCTACAATTTTGCAGGAATGGCAAGCATAAACTCTGAGAAACAGCACCACTTGGCAGTCCCTTTTAAAGCAATAAAGACGCTTAAATGAGGCCAAAGTAGCACAGGATATTATTGTTTACATGCAACCCTTCTCCCATGGCTGTAGGAAATAGAGCCAAATTCCACAAGCTCTTTCCTTATAAGAAGCACTTAGCAAACAGAGGAGGCCAGTATTGCTGCTAGGGCTGCTGTTCTTTCTTGCAATCAGCTTCATTTGAAAATGAAAAATGTTGCCCTCCGAATTCAAGTTCCAGAACTGGGGAAATGTATTAGGTTGTTTCACTTGCAGTTCATCAGAGGAGGCAAAAGTGAAATGAGCATCATGTTTACCTCAAATGAAGGACATAATGGGGAGGGGATAGAGGTGAATAACTCATTAGCCAATGTAACTGAAAAGGAATTTCTGATGCTTCTAATTTAAAAAGTTTCAAAATTTGAAGGGTTGCTGATAGAACAGGAGCGGATGTTTTTCATAGAAGAAAATCGATACCTTAGATTCTAATAGCACTCATTTTTCCCCTTCGAAAATATCAAAAAACACAACTATTATCCATCCCTGTGCTGTTGCACAATAGTGGCTACAGAAACACGTGATGGATATTAGAGGCCTGCCTCCATGTCCATGGCTTGCTCCAGCCAAACACACAAATCAGGAGCACTTTGCTCTATTTCCCCAAGCATAAGCAAGTTAATGCCAGTGTCCATAGGCCCAGTAAGTGCCATGCTTCTTGTTTTTCTCTGTTCCCATTATAAATAGCCACAGCAAGTCTTGGAAAAATAGTCCGTCTTAGCATGCTTGCTTGGGTCTTGGCAGTAAAGGAGAAAGGCCTTTCTGAAAGCACCATCTTTGTGGCCAGTCTCCAAAAATGATAACATTTTACAGTTGGTTTTACTCTTACTGCATTCACCTAACATATTTACTACAGGCCATGTTCTGGGCTTAGTGTTATAGAAGGGATAAAAAAGGGAGGAAGCAATCAATTTTGTCTTGTGGAAAAGGGACTGGGCTTGATACTATTTGAGCTGGTCCTGGAAGACATGAATAGTCTTCAACAGGCATAGGGGTGGGGATGGAGTACTAATGAGCAAGAAGATGTAAGAAGGAAAGAAGCTGGCTAATGGCTCATACACTCATTTGCTTAAACAGTTTGAATCACTGGATTGTAAAGGGTTGGGGCTGTTTTCTTAATGTGAATGAGTATATTCATGGAGGACATGCTTGTTATTAAAATGACGCAATGCCTTTCTGTAAAAGACTGCATGGAGTTGAAAGCAATGGTTCCCATAACTATGCTAGCACTTGTTTATAAGATTTCTGAAGCTTCTAATAAACAAGAATTTGGTCTGTGTCTAATTAGGTTTTAATAGTTTTGGCAAAATTAAGAACTAGAGTAATTTGATATGGGCTTCTTTCATTCAAACTTACTATTATCTTAATCTCCTTAGAAGCTTTACATTATAACTTACTCTCATCAGACTCTAAGCAAAACCTATATGCAAAGGAAAAAAATAATTAACTAAATATTTTTAGTGTTATCAGATAACAAGTATTACAACCCTGACCCAATTTCTGGTCAATAATGCAACAGGAAAAAATCATTCACTACTTTCTGGCCTATTGAGGAGATATTTTATGAAAATCAGAATTATTTTCTATACCATTAGATCTTATGTCTGTAAAGGTGTGTTTTACATCTGTACTACTGATAGTGATATTTTGCCTATGTCATTAACTAGGGAAGGACCCAAAGCTAATGATCAGTCCATTCTTCATTGTTTGTAATTCTCAAGGGTCTTCTAGGGTTCAGGAGTCTCTCCTTGTTAGATTCTAATGTCCTGAAATATGTACCTATAGAATTTAGGTATTTTCGTATAGAAAGAGACAGTCAACCCAGGTCTTACAAAAAATTGCAAAATTACAACTAGTCCTTTTTCCAGAACCCAACTCTGAACGTGTCACAGAATCCAAAAATGGATGGTTCTATCAAAATAGGACAAAAACAGTGAGAAAATTTCTGAGGAAACAAAAGGCAGATGGATTAGGGGTCTGAGCAAGATAGGATTGGAGGGAAAGTGGCCTGGTAATGAAAAGGGGCAAGAACAATGGGTAGGAGTTAAGGTGAGAAAAGTCTTTTTAGAAGTGCCTTTTTTCTTTATTCAGGACTCTGAGAAGACCATTCTCTGCCCCCATTGCCACTTGGAGACATATAAGCAGTAGACCAGTGCCCATCAGTAGTGGTAGAGTAACTCTGGGGTAGAAATCAGGGCTGACTGACATGATAGGTGCTAGGTATCAAGTACATATGGATTGACTGGCCCTTAAGAGTTTTCTCCCACCTCCATTCATGCTCCAACACCATGGAAGCTAGAGAACTACTATTAGAGAAGCTTATTTTGAAAGAAAGCCATGCCAACACTGAGTTACCATTTGTTACACTAGAGGGTCTTGCCACTGACAAACTCACTAGAGGGGAGGGGCACCAACTGAGGCTTAAGTTTTAGTTGTTCCCCATAGTTACACATCACAAGCCAAGATGGCCTATAACCCTCATAAAATGGGAGCTCACAAGGCAAAACAGCCAACAGGTATGCATTGGAAAGCATGGTTGAACAATTAAGAACAGTAGATAAAAAGTGAGAGAGGTTGTGCCTTCTATAATACCAAGTAAATACAAAGGGCTCGTGGCAAGAAGGACTGAAGATGGCTGGAAGAGCTATCAAAACTGGCCTGGCAAGACTCCTTTCTAGGACAGAATCCTAAATAAGGATAAACTACTGGGAGTAAAATCAAAATTGAACAGGATAGCGTCTTCAGTTTCTGATATGGCTGAATAAATTCCCTTTGATCCCAACCCTTCTGAAGATACCTATTGTAAACTCTGAGAAAAATGTAAATAAACAACAATATCAAGGGACTAGAAAGTGAACAGAAGGAGGCAGATTTTAAGGGGAGTTGATACTTGAAGAAAGGTATGACACAAAGTGAGTTACCTAATTTTACAGCTAAGACTGAGCAAGCCAAAGCTGCCAAGTGGCTAAGACACCAAGAGTAAGACCCCGATAATATACTAATGATCATTCCAATACGAGGAGGACAGAGCTCAGGATAAACAATGAAACTAGAAAGTAAAGCAAGAATCCTGTAAAGGAGAGGGCTAGACAGAAGGAGGCTGAATTTCTGTATGTAGATTCTATCTAAATCTCAGATGACCCCTGAACAACTCATACATGGGTCAGACCTCAGTTAAAGATAAAAGTACTGAACTAACATTTCATCTACCACCCAAGAGGCAAAAATTAGTCTAACCAAGTTAATGATTTACAATAATAATAATAATAATAATAAAATCAATATTTTTCAGATACAGAATCCAGAGTCTCCATAATATAATATTCAAAGGTCCAGGATACAATTCAATGTTACTCAACATATGAAGAACTAAGAAATTATGATCCATTCCAAGAGATAAAACCATCAACTGATAGCAAACCGGAGAAGATCCAGAATTAGCAGATAAGAATTTTAAAGCAAGTTGTGTAACTATTCTCAAAAGAAAATATGCTCACAATAAAAGAAAAGATATAAAATTATAGCATAGAAATGTAAACCCTAAAAAAATAACCAAATGAAAATTACATAACTGGAAAATACAATTTCTGATTTTAAAGAAATCACTGGATAGGCTAAATAGCAGAATAGAAACAGAAGAGGAAAGTTTCAGTAAACTTAAGATAAAGCCATACAAATTGTCCATTTCAATAGCTATAGATTACCAAGAAAAAAATACATTAGAAAAAAATGAACAAAGCCTCAGGAATGTGTGAGAAATGCCCAATGGTCTAACATGTATCAAGTTAGAGTTCTAGAAAAAGAGGAGGAAGAGAGTGGTATAGAAAAAAAATGAATGTATAATGTATTAAATTTTCACAAATTTAAAGATTCTAAAATCTCAGCAAATCTTAAGAGGATAGAAAACAAAAGTCTGGGGGTCTTACAGCAAAACCACTGAAAATAAAGTATAACATTTATTAAATCATAAAAATAGCCAGAGAAAAACAGCACTTTATAAACAGAGGAGAAAAAAGATTCGTATATGGCTGACATTGGAAATGATGGAGGTCAGAAGAGGACCAACTACATCTTTAAAGTATTGGAATAAAAAGTCAACCCAGAATTCTATACTCAGCAAATAGATTCTTAATTAAAAAGGTCAAAACAAAGATTTTTGTAGATATGACATAATTAAGAAAATTATTTTCCAGTAGTGCTGAACTGCCAGAAATGCTACAAGTATAGAATAGCTCTACTGCATGGTTCCCCAATGACTATTTTTATTTCCATTATGGGCCACTTAAATAAGACTTGACCACAGTCTGACCTAGGTCTTGGGAGAATAGTCTATAATTCCTCTCGGAGCAAGTAATATAAACAGCCTGGTAAGGAACAAATCCAAGGCTGGTTCTCATCCATCTCTGTACTGTCAGTTGAGGACAGAAGTTTCTACTCTCCTCCTACCTTACAATATAGCTTCATAAAAACTCTTGGTTATAGTTTGCTCAGTGGCAGAACCACCACCTGTCCATGCCACCTGTCACCTGGCCCCTCTAGTTCAGTGTAATACCATGGAACTAGACATATGGTTAGCTGATGCTATATTGATCTCTGTTTTTGTCTCACCAATAAACTGAATCCATTTGAGTTTGTTGTTTCCATGCGGCTGAATCTATGGAAGTGTGACAAGCTGACCTAGCAGCTGCACAAGTGGTCCTATTGACTTCATTAGCCACAACACTGCTGCCTAGATACAGCTTGACCTCTTGACAAAATGAATGTCTTTATCAGGCTGAAGGGAAACAAATCCAGATGGAAATAAAAATAAAAGCAGAAATTTTAAAAAATTTATTTAAAAAATAAAGCAGAAATGATAAATACCTGGGCAAATATTTAAAAAGTAATTTCATTGTTCTTAATTTCTTAAAATACATAGGACTCTTTAGAGCAAAAATTATGACATTTCTTTATAGGCTTTATATGTATGTGGAATACATATGACAAGTTAACTATAGAAAAAAGAAAAGGGAGGGGTTAAACTGGCTCTTTATGTTGCAAGGTTTCTACATCTTATATAAAGTCTTATTAACTTTACTTAGACTTTGAGAAATTAAAAAATATATATAGTAATCCAGAGAGCACATACTAAAACTACTATAAAAAGAAACATCTAAAAAGCCAATAACTAACATCAAGCAGAGAATTTGGAGTAAAATGCTTAAAAATAATTTTGTTTGCCTTAAACTTGAAATAAGCTAATGTTAAATTCTCTTTTCCTATCTTGGTTCATAAAAGTGGTTTCTGGATAATAACTTATCCTTTTTAAAAAGGCAATAAATAAATGAACATGGGAAGATTTAAAACATTGTAAAATGTCAGTGATCCCCAAAGTAATGTGTAATTCAGTGTTATTCCAATTGAACTTCTAGTATTGCTTTTCACAACTTTTTTTGAAATAATCATATACTTAAAGGAAGTTGCAAAAATAGTTCAGAGAGTCCACAGAGGACTTCCCCTGACTTTTCCCAGTGGTACCATCATGTATGTATTATTATAAAATAAGGTTTACTAAACTACAGAGCTTATTCAGTTTTCACCAGTATTTATATGCACTCAAGTGTGTAAGTACAGTAGGTTATAGTTATGCAATTTTATCACATGTATAGGTTTCATGGAATCATCATCATATTCAAGATAAAAAATGGTTGCATCACCATAAAGGCATTCCCTCATGCTACTCCTTCATAATCACATCCACTTCTCACTCCTATTTCTGTCTCCTGGCAACCACTAATCTATTCACCATCTCTGTATTTTGTCATTTCAAGAAGGTTATATAATGGCAACCATATGATATTGACCTTTGGAGAATGGCTTTCTTCACTAAGCATTAAATCCTTCATAACCATCCAGGATCTGTCAAGTAGTATTCCATGGTACAATATGGATATGCCAGAGTTGTTTATCCATTCACCCATTGGAGGTCATCTAGGTTGATTCCAGTTTGAGATTATTTGAATAAAGCTTCTATAAACATTTGTGTATACATTTCCACATGAGTATCAGTTTTCTTTTATCTGGAATAAATGCCTAGTAGTGTAATACCTAGATTTCATGGTAATTTCATGTTTCGTTTTTAGAGAAACTGCGATCTTTTCTTTCAGAGTGGGTGCACAATTTTGCATTCTCATGAGCAATACATGAGAGATCAAATTTCTTCACATCTTCATCAGCATTTGGTATTATCACTATTTTTTATTTTAGATATTCTAATAGCTATGCTGTGATTTCTTATTATGTTATTAACTTATTTTCTCTAAGGCCTAATACTAATGAATGCCTTTCATATTCTTCTTTGTCGTCTATAAATCCTATTAGGCAAAATGTCTCTTCATGTCTTTTGTTTATTTTCTAATTGGATCATTTGGGGTTTTTCTTGCTCAGTTTCAAGATTTCTTTACATATCCTAAATAGAAGATATCTATCTATTATCTATCTATGTACTTATCTAAATATGAAGTTCTTTGTTGTACATGTGGCTTACAAATATTCTGTACCAGTCTGTGCTTGTCTTTTATTCTCTTAACAAGGTCTTTCATAGAGTAATAGTTTTAAACTTTTAATTTTATTTTTTGATTTTTTAAAAGTTTAATTTGATGAGTTCCAGTTTGTAAATATTTATGGATCAGTCTTTGAGTATCAAGTCTTAGAATTGCTCAGTAAACCTCAGACCTGAAAATATTTTTGTATGTTTTCCTCTAAAAGCTTTATATTCATATCTTACATTTGTCCATGAAAACACTTTGATCCAGTTTGCTTTAAAATATAGTACATTCTGAAAGAAAAAGTAAAATATAGTACATTCTGAATAAATGGGCAAAGGATAAGAATATACATTCCCTTCTTCACAGTAAAAAATATAACTACTAAAGATGGAAAATTAAGTCTTGCTATTAATCAAAGAATGCAAAATTACACTAACAATCAAATTTATATTTTTAAACAATTAAATTAGTAAAACCCCAGGCAATCTGTCCTCCAGAAGTCCTCACACTTTGGATTTGGTTGATTGCATTGTCATGGGATTGTAAAATGTAGGTTTTATTGTTATTCAGGCATAAGATGTCCAATAGATTAGGAGGAGAGGGTATATCTGGAAAAAAATAAGGTCTAAAAAAGGAAAAAAAAAATCTTCTCATGGGAGCCCAAGGACTCTCCTGCAAAGTCTTCCCCATGATAACTCAGCTCTTAGGAATTTGTAGAAACTTAACTTCCTGGGACCTTGAAACTAACACTTGCTTCTGCTTCTGTAAAAGCCCACACCTGCCTTCTCCAGCTCAATTCAAATCAACCAATGAGAAGGGTACCCTTGGCTGGAGATAAAAGGGAAAAGACAGAGCTAGTCAGGGAGCTTGGCCATTCTTGGACTCTACTCGGCTGTGGCTCCACCGGCTGAAATAAAGCCCTTCCTCCATATCTTGGTATTTGGGTGATTTTCGCTCTCTGATGGGCCCTTGTCTTCCTGCAACAAGAAGACAGCTGTCATTGAGAAAACTCTGTTATAATTCCAAGAGGAAGGAGCATACCATGCAATGCTACATGGGAAAGCACCAAGGTCAGTCAGAAGGCAGAAGGAAGCAATGGGCAAAAACCTGTATTGTGTTTTTCACAGGAAGGAATGGGTGAGGCAGGGAAGCCCGCTAAGCCAATTTAGAATAGGATAGTTTAAGTAATTTCAGTGGACTCTGGGCTATAGTAAGTGGTTCATAGTTGTCCAATACCTGAGCATGGGAATAGTGTCCTTGATCCCAAGTGCCTGATAAAAAGAGGTAAGTGGGGATATGACTCAGAATTGGCTGGTTTCCATATTGAAGATGTGGTTGCAGGCAAATTGTTTATTATCTCTAGGAATAAGCCAACTGAGAGGAATAGTTCCTTTCTGAGTCTAGAAAGTCCCTAAAGTATCAAAGTGTCATTAAATACAGAAAATTAAAAAAAAAAACATGATTAATACACATGATGTTGAACAGATAATTCACAAATATATACATGCATATATATAAAATATATAACATACACTTATAAATGGCCCTTAAACATATAGAAAGATGTTTCAACTTACTCATAGTTAGAAAAATACAAATTAAAACACTACCAAGGTATCACTTCTCACCTATCAGGTTGATAAAAATTAAAAAGTAGGAGAACACTCTTTACTGGTGAGCTATGGAGAAACAGTCTCTCTCAGATATTGCTGTTGGGAATGCATTTTGATATAACTCTCATGAAAGAGAGTTTGTCACTAGCTAACAAAGCTAACAAGCATTTATCTTATGATCCAGCAAAACTACTTCTAAGAATTAACCATGAAGGCATGCCTCCAACAATATAAAAATACATATGCACTAGGTTTTGTACTGTAGCAACGTTTGCCACTTCAACATATTGGAAGCAGATGAAATGCCCCCAGATGGGAGAATGTTTGAATAGACTATGATATATCCAATAAATAGAGTTGTTAAGGAATAGCTGTAAGAAAAGAATCTGGTTTATCTCTGTGAACTGATATAGAGTGTTACTCTTAAGTATAAAAAAGCCAGAGGTAAAAGAGTTTTTATAGTATGTTATCCCTTATATAAGAAAAATGAGATATAAGAAAGTTTACATGGATCTGCTCGTTTATACAAAAAGAAACACAGAAAAGATAAACCAGAAATTAATGAGCTTGCTTACCTATGAAGGTAAGTGAGAATAGGATGAAAAGAAGTGGGGGGTGAGACTGTATATTAGGTTCGATCAAATATGTGAATATATTTTAGATAATAAGTGTCAGCTTTCTCACTGTCAGAGAAAGGAGTTAAAAATAAGGAAAGTAGGAAGGCTAGAACGAACCCTGTGCTGTCAGATCAGAAGGTGTCAATATGAATCCATGGTTTTAGTTAAGATAGGTAGATGGATAGACACAAAAATTTATGAGTGTAAGTATGATAAACAAGATATTTGCGTAGCCTCAGAGTATCTCCCCAGAAGATTTTTATTAATGACAAAGGGAAGACATTTCCTTAACCAAGTGATTTAAAATTAATATCACCAATAATGAGGCATGTGGTTATTACAAACTCCCAGATACAATGAACTAAGAAGGACACATATAGTTCTGCGGTATTCTTGACAGAAAAGAATAAGCTCAATATAATCATAAGAAAACATTACACAAACCCAAAATGAAGAACATTCTACAAAATAATTCATGAGTACCCTTCAAAAGTGTCAAGGCCTTGAAAGACAAGGAAAAACTGAAAAACTGTCCCAGACTAGGGTGGGATCCTGGATTAGATACCAAAGCAGAAAAAGGATATCAGTGGGGCAACTGGTAGAATTTGAATGAAATGTAAAGTAGTTAAGAGTATTGCATCAATGTAAATTTACTGATTTTGAAATTTTACTATGATTATGTAAGGTGATAACATTTGGTAAAGCTGGATAAAATAAACTCTGTGCTACTTTTGCATTTTTTTTGTAAGTCTAAAGTTATTTCAAAATAGAATTTTTTTTAAGTTTCTGACTGTATTAATTATCAGTCAAAACTGGATTGTGATTTGAAGGGTCCCCAAGCAAGTATGACTAGAATGAAAGTGCCATGCTCCCTGAGCAAGACCTCAAGAACTTGTTCCTTCAGGATCCCAAACCCCAGTTGGTAAAAGAGGCAGCTAACTACTAAGTGAGGGCAAGAGGGCCTTCCAATTTCTAGATAAGACTGAAAAAGAAAATTATATCCATGGGCAATTAATGAATCCTCTTTTTATGACTGAAAAGAAGTGATATAAAGGACCAAATTGAATCAAGAAGTAATTAAAATGGTAACAGGGGCTTCAGTTATCCAAGATAATGCAATAACTGAAATTTAAGCTAGTTTAATTTTCCAGCTGGACTAGGAAATTCAGATTCTGAATTTCCCTCCCCAGAGTTAAGACGATGTGCAGGGGCAGGAAACTGAATAAAACTAAAAGGACTCACAACATGTGGAAATTCTACACAAGGGCTCTAAGAGGAACAGGGAAGTTTTTTCCTACTCCACCCATTCTCTTCCCAGGAAGGGACAAAAAAAAAAAAATGAAGAAAGAAGAGGATTTTGGGATCAGGTCATTGGTCTCCAACCTTTGGCCCCTTACTGATCAGTCATTTCCTGCTGCAGTAAAATCCCTTTCCCTTTTATTTCACAATCTGTCACCTTAAGTTCAGGGTCCTTCGTTTAGCATCTAAAGCTCTTCACAGCCTGGTCCTAACCCCTCTTTCCAGTCATGTGTTATTTCTGAGGCTCAGATCTCAGTGGTTGAAGACATAGGCTTTGGAAGCTGACGGACCTTGTTTGAATTCCATGTCTGCTGTCTCTTAGCAGGTGATCAAGTTATTTAATTATTCTAAGCCTTAGTCTTCTGATTTGTAAAGTAGGGATGATTCTATCTGTAACTAAGAAATTTCTGTGGCAATTAAACAAAAGAATGTTTGGGGACAACTGAACACTTTGCCTGGCCCAGAGTAGACTCAATACATAGAGACTACTACTGGCCCAAAATGGATGCCTCTGCCTGTAGAAGTATATCTGTTGTAAGGCCACCTTTGCAAGAAGACTTTCCTTTTGTTCCCCTAGGATGTTCTGTCCCTGCTTTGAATCCCCAGTTTATGTGTACCCTTCTCTGGCACCTCTTTCCCACTGATTTGTGTTACCTAGGCACTATGCAGGGCTGAGCCTGCACTGAGTAGGTACTTTGTGACTGTTTACTAAATTAAAGCCACTCGGCATCCAAATATCATATGATTTTCTGGAATTTTTAGTAATAATTCCAAGTACATGAACAATAATTCAAATAATTCCATATGCTAGAGTGTCGGCTTTCATTCTCAACTCAATGTTCAAAACACACGACGACAATTGAAATGGGGTAGGAAAGCACAGAGCAGAGGATGGCAAGGAGGGACCCCTATGGGCATTTGCGGATGTGATATTGTTGGATTTGGGGATATGCTTGTGTCAGTGGCCAGCCATTGCCATTTTTTTTCCCCCAGCCTATTTTCTTTGTGATTTGCAACAATATGCTAACTATGGAAAGTTTAAAAAATGGTTCATATGTTGACACACCTTAAACATATACAAATCCTTTTTAGATGAATATAAAGGAAAATATAGCATTTGCCTATAGGAATTGTAAAGAAATAACTCTGATGCCCCTCTCAACATTGGTGTCTCTTACTCTGCCTGCCTCCAAACAGCAACAATAATGCTGAAGGAAAGTAAATGGAAGGCAGAAGTGTCTGATTTGAGCCTGTCCTCTCAGGGATGAGATGCAAACAGGTATGCACCACCCATGCTGCTGCAGCAGGCCGTTGCCAGAGCCATAGATGAACAAAAAGAACTGCTTTGCTAAAGAGAGAGGAAGAGAGATTCTTCACCAGCTCTGTGGAGATGCACTGACAAATTCCAGGAAAAAAATCCAGAATCCCAGTGGATTACTTTCCCTTCTTATTCCTAGCTTGGGAACATTTACTCACACATGAACATATCATTTTCCATCATGAATGACTCAGAGGGAATTTAAGTGTTGTGGAGAGCCAAGGAAATGATTAATTCAAGTGTATTCAAAATAAGCAGGATGCCTTTAATATTTTGAAGGTGAAATGAATAATGCCCAATAATCTTCAAGTCACTCGTAGTCAGACTTAATGAGGGAGATGTGATCTGAAACAGTGCAAAATATTGACACACATTGGAATGTGACTAAATCCTCAGCTCATAAAAACAAAATCTAACTATTCTTTTCAATGAAAGCAACCTAGCTTCATTTCCATCCTATAACTACATTCCTCCCTCTCTTTCTCCCTTCTTTTCTGGCACAGAGGTTTAATGACTACCAACCACAAACAGAACCCTGAGACAGGCAGGTACTACTGGGATACAGAAATGAATAATATTGTGTCCTCAGGTAGTTTAGCCTTAGTATGAAAGACAAGACTATTAACAGAAGCAAAAATGAGCCTATTGGGGTTCCTGCAAAATAGCATACAGATTGCAGACTCTGGCTCTCCCCAAAAAAACTTTATACTGGAAATGCCACCAAAGTAAGAAGAAGGTTGATGGATCTGAGAAATTAAAAACAAAATAAAACAAAACACTTGTGAGAGGCTTCTGGGGTCAACCCACGCATATTTAATGCAAATTCTGTTTTCAAAGACTCTCTTTGTGATAAGCTTTTTGAGAACTTGTGCTGAGAATATTTCATTCTTACATTTAAATTATATTTAGCTGGGTATAAAATTTTAGGTTCCACGTTTTTTCTCCTCATTACTTTGAAAATCAGCCCCCAACTGTTTTCTTGTGTCTGGGTTGCTTTTGAGTTTTAAAGGTTCTGATTAATCCCATTGGAGGCTATGCCAATCCCCCGCCTCTGCCTGGATCCATACTATCTTTGGCTAAATCAATCTTGTGACTTCCACCCAGAGCTATCTCCTGTGGCTAAAAGAACAAAAGACATTCCCTTGTCCCTCCCTACCACTGGCCTGAGGCAGGGATTTAGATTTAAACAGAAAAGGGTAAAGAAATTTCAAAGAAAAAGAAAAAAAAAAGCATTTTTTACCCTTCCTTGCCCTCAGGCCATTCTCTGCTACACTAGTGGTTATGGAATAGTTCTGTTTCTGGATTGCAGTAGTGGTTACAAGAATACACACATGTGATCAAATGGCAAAAAAGTATACTTACACTTTGTGTCAATGTCAATTTCCTTTTTTGATATCATACTATAATTAAGGATGTATCTCCATGGGGGTTTGCAACAGTTTCCTGAGAAAAGGTATTTAATACTGAAGTAGTTTAAAAGTTAAACTATTTAAAAGACTGAATATACACATTATGGTGTCAGACATTTATAAAACTTATTATATGACTTCATTTATGTTTTTATTAGTTGATGAATCATTTTACACGAGCTAGTGATTTTTCTTTTTTAATAAAGAAAATGGAGGGGTGCTTCTTTACACTCTGGTTTTTATTGTTAACTTTATAGGAATGTTTTTTGTTTCCTTAAGTTTTCTATCACCAGGACATCTTTTTTTCCTTAAAATCATTTTCACTGTAATCTATTATAAGAAACTTTAGGATCAGAATATAAGATATTTTGTTTGACGAATTTGTAAAATCAACATTTGTGTTTAGGCAATTGACTTCAAGATAATAAACTGCTAATTGTAAAAAGAGATGTATCCACTAGGGGAAAACTAAGAGAAGAATACATGGGACCTCCTTGTATTACATTTGCAACTTCATATGATTCTGTAATTTTATCACTATAATAAGATTTAAAAATACTAATTTTACAGTGCAGAAATCTGATAGAAATTTCCTTAACCAAAAGTGATCAAGGCCAATATCACCAGTACGTCAGGTTCATGTCTTGAACTCCTTATACTGTATGATGAGGAAGATACTTCACTTCTGTGCTATCCTTCTCCGAAATACATAAATAACCCCAGTCTATGAGAAAATATCAGACAAACCTGAACTGGGGGACATTCTACAAAATGTTTGACCATGAATCTTTAAAATGTTTAAGATTCTGAAAAACAACAGAACATTGGCAAATTGCATATGTTGAAGGCAACTAAAATGTGGTGACTAAATGCAACCTAGCATTCTGGATTCAATCCTGAAACACAAAGAAAAAAACATGAGCAGAAAAACTGACGAGGTACATTAATAAAATAATTGATCAGTGTTCTTCAAAGTGGCAAGATCATGAAAGACATAAAAGGACCGATAAAATGTCATAGAAATGGGGAGACTAAATCCAATGTGGAATACAGAATTTGTTCCTGAAGAGAAAATGGAATTTGGTGGAAAAACTGTTGAAATGCAAACTAATACAACCTTTTTGGAAGGAAGTATGGAGAATCCTCAAAGAACTCAAATTAGACCTCCCATTTGATCCTGCTATCCCATCTACTCAGACAGGAAAAAAATCATTTCATCATAAGGCAGTGGTTCTCAACCTTCCTAATGCCACAGCCCTTTAATACAGTTCCTGTGGGTCACAACCCACAGGTTGAAAACCATTCTCATAAACACATTTGCACTATACTGTTTATCGTAACTCCATTTACAATCGCAAAAATGTGGAAACCATCTAAATGCCCACCAACCAGGAATGGATTAACAAACTGTGTTATATGTATACCATGGAATGCTATTCAGCCATTAAAAAGATGGAGACTTTATGTCTTTTGTATTAACCTGGATTTAGTTTGAACATATTCTTCTTAGTAAGTATCACAAGAATGGAGAAGCAAGAATCCAATGTACTCAATGCTAATATGAAGCCAGTAGATATCCACATAAGCAAAAACTCAAATCAATTCAAGGTGGGGCTGGGGAAAGAGGGAGCAGGGAGAGGGGAGGTGAATGGGGGATGGGGATTATCGTGTTTGATACACCTCTTGGGGGCACAAATATAAGAGGGACTTTAATAAATGCAAACAGTGTAACCTAATTCTTTGAACCATAAACAATAAAAAAAAGAAATGCAAATAAAATCTATAGTTTAGTTAATAGTATTATACCAAGATTCATTTCTTAGTTTTGATAACTGCACCATGATTACGTAACATGTTGACATGGAGAATGCTGGATGAAGTGTGTGCAGCAGCTGACTGCTGTTTTTGCAGCTTTTCTGTAATTTAAAAATCATTTCAAAATAAACTTTTAAAAAAAGGGCCCCTGGGGGATTCTAATGTGTAGCCAGAGCTGAGAACCAACGCTAGCTCATCCATTTGCTCCTGCCTCATGGGTTTTCACTGTATTCTCCTACTCCCTAACCTACTCTTCCTCCATCAAAATTGCCCTGCTCTGAAGGGATTTGTCCTCCACTGGCCTAAAGACGATGAGGCAAAAAAAAAAAAAAATGTTTCTTCCACTATCCCAGTGGGAAACTAATTCCCAAGTTAATAGCACAAGGGCACTATCCTATCTGCTCTAGCCAGGTGCCATCATACAGTAAGAATTTTGTCTCTGAAATTCATTCCTTTTTGTAAAGCATCATTACATCATAATTTTTCAAGCAGCACTTCTGGATGTCAGCACATGAATTCAATAAGAATTATGAGTCATGTGAACTTGTATATCAGGGCTTTTTCTGCCATGCCACAAAGCACTGGACCTCTGTGAAAGAAAGAGCTAAATTTGTCTAGTCGAGTCCTCCACAGTCCATTTTAACTCTTTGCACACAAGGATGGACAGTCCTCGGAAGGGGACAGGAGGCCAGAGTTGCGGGTAGTTAGAGCCAGGTGCTGTAAGACAGTGAGAAGCAAAGCTGGCCTCAGAGAATGATGCTCTAGTCATAGAGAACTGCTGTAAGCAGATAGAGTCCATATCTTGGATTGTAAACTCCTGTTGCTATGACAGCTTCCAAGAGTACTCTTGTCTCATCAGAGCCTTAGGCTTATTCAGTTGGCTCCACCCTCTTCCTGGAGTGCTCTGTTTATTAAAAGGGCCCTGCCCTTTATTTTGCTAGGATTAGTCATTATGGGTTGGTGAACAGCCCTTTTTCCCCCTCCACCCCAGCTTTTCATCTGCACCCTAGAAGGGAGGGCTGTGTCTTTGGGCCTGCTGAGAATCCTTCAAGAAATCTGATCTGAGAGAAAATTAAGAACAGCTGGGGGTAGAAACAATGACATCATATGCCTCTAGCATAAAAGGCAGCTCAGAAACTTCGATTCAAGGAGAGAAAAATAATGGAATTGGAGGAAGGGGCTGAGACTCAGGAGCTATGCAAAGGCTGATTACTGGGGAAGATTAGGCTGGGGGCACAAGGACTCACTGAAATATTAGAATGCTTGGTTATTAATCTAGTATTTAGCACCTGGAGTCTATAGACTTAGCAGCTAAAAAATAAACTGGGACAGACTGGTGAAAGCTGTGAAAATGGCCTGAGGCAGCCTACACTTAGGAGTAAGATCAACAAAGCAAATGCTTAGAGACGAGCTTTACTGTATAGTAAGTTACAAATTAGACACTTTGCCTATAGACTTTCTTCATTTTCGCTGTCATTCTGTGTGATTTTGCATGGTTTACATGTCAAAGTACATTTATTTATTTTTTGGTTTGTTTGTTCTAATGAAATAAATTCCTGTACACAAAATACTGCTGTTTGTTTGGAGAGGTATATTCTTATGAAACTGAATGATAAACTTGTAGAGCTTGAAGGGGTATGAGAGCTGATATAGTTTAACTCTTCATAGTTTTACAAATGAGCCCTAATGAGAATGAGTTTATGTGATGAATTCAAGAACACATAGCTATTATATGACAGAGTCGTGGTTGGAACTTATGTCCCCAATTCCCAAATAAGTGCTGCTTTCACCACACACCTGTTTTGCTCAGTTTAGCTATGGCTATGCCCCCAAAAGAATCCGAACTTTTGTCCCTTTATTACCACCAGTGATACTTAGTGGCCATCACAGGTAGAAAGCAGACTATTTAGGATGAATCAAACTGCCAGTACAGAATTTTCTCAGAATCCTTAACATATTAATCATGATGTAGAAATGTCACAATGGAAACCAAAATACCAAGATGTACTTTGACATTTACTTCATTAATTTTTTTTATTCTGTGTGCTATCCCTAAATATAGCCATGTTGCTCTGTTTAATTGTTTCTAAAACATTGTATTTTTAACTTTAAATAGCAATATCTTGCAATACACAGTTTTGTTGTCTATTTCAGGCAACCACACACAGAATGGATACTTTTACTTCAAGCTGTGAAACTACAGCAGTTACTGCCACTTGCTGATTGATGCCTTATCTTAATTGCAAGGAAAGGTGAATGTACAACATAAACCTCACAGAAGTATAATTGTAAGTCATAACCAAAGTGGTCTGCTCAATCAAAAAGCTGTAGTGGTAACCTTAGAAGACACTGAGCTTCAGTCCTCTTAAATAACGTACTGTTTGAGGAGCACAGCTACTCCAAATTACTCGGAAATGATTTTATGGTTGGGGGTCACTACTACATGAGGAACTGTATTAAAGGGTCGTGGCATTAGGAAGGTTAAGAACCACTGCTCTAAGGGTATTTTTTATAGCAGCCCTAATGGACCAAGACAACACTGTATCAATATTCATTTATGTATCTATTTAGCTTGATATATAGGGTAGACATAAAGTTTGTGTGCAATTTATTATGTTAAACTATTTTAAATTGCACACGAACTTATGTCTACCCTGTTATATATGTGTATATAGATAGATCGATCTTTATGTTTTTTTAATGGATATCTCTGACTCTAATCTAGTACCACATGGTTTATTCTAACCGTCCTTTTATTTGTAATTTCTTTCTATGGCAGATTCTCTGGGGTGCCTTTACAAATCAGATGCTTGGAAACCTATCCAATGCCAATTAATTTGGATGCATTTGCAACCAAATGTTTCAAATATACTCCCAGGAAAGACTGGATGCACAATTTGTGGAGCCAAGTGCAAACTGAAAATGTGGGGTGGGTGTCTTGTTCACAAAGAAGGGGAAAGTCTCTTTAAAGATACTAAAATATAAAGATGTTTCCTTTCTTCCGCAGTCTTTCATTCATCTTGCCATCGTGTTTCCTCTTTGCCATTCAATGTCATTCTAAGTCGGTACAAAGTAAAATTTTCAATTACTAACAGGTATTTTACTTTTCATCTTTGCATTGTACAATGCTAGTTTTAAATTAAGATATCATAGCATTTAATTCATATATGGAATCACCAAAATTGCACAATTTATATTTTATACTTCATCTCTGGAAGGCATCTTGAGCTGGTCAGAGGAGAGTAACACAAGCCAGACTCAGGAAGGCTGGAAAGAGAAATAGAGGGTCTTCCTAGACATGAAGCAGTCCCAGAGGACACTCTAGGGCATGGGGATATTCAGGGGCTAAGCGTAAAACACTTACCAGCACCTAGGATCTACACGTAGTGACTTGTCTCTTGTGTGTATGGTTGGGCCTGACAACTGTTGGGTCCCCTCTTCCACCAGTTACCACACTGATATGCTGTGCCTTATCCGAGGGCAGGGAAATTAAGCCAGTCATCTTTCTTCCCATGGGTCCACTACCCTAGCCCACAGCAGACAGGTAATCCCCAAGGGTATTACAACCTCTCCACCAGGGTATACTACGTACCTGGATCAGGGATGAGTAAGAGGCTTTCCCTTACTGAGTTGCCTGTTGAATGACTGTGTGTGGTGCTGTGAGCCAGGGGCAGAGAGAGCCAATGCCTTGCCCTACCTAGAGGGGCTGTGAGGTGAACACATCTGATTTTGACCCTTTCTCCATCTAGGCTCCCATTGAGAATGGATGGACAGGTATGCGGAGAAGCCAGGTAGAGTCCAGGGTACCAGACTCTAGAGTGGTGCCCAAAAACCCATCATGGAGATGTGGGGAGATAGTGAGAGGTAAAATCTAAGCTTTGAGTCCTCCATTGTCCTGGTGGACTTCACTTACAAAATATTGGTTCAAAGGTAAATTTATTAAAAATTTCAAATGACAACCAAATGCATTAAAACCCCAGCATGGAGCTTCCTTCTGACCATGGAATTTTGTGTAAATTCAATGGTTATGTGTCTAAGAAGCTGGATCAGTCCTCTAGTAATCCTAGCATGAAGCTATGCTTAAGAACTATTAACCTAGATAATGCAAAAATTGGTGGTCAATTTTTTGCTTTGCTCAAACCAACTCTCAGGATGCCAGAATTTTCACAGGAAACTATGGATGGGAACACTGACCCAACAGTAGCCCAGAGGAGATCATACTAGGTGTCACTACCTAAGGCTATGGCATTATAAGGATGACAGTAAGTAAGCAGGAAGATTAAGCTCTCAGTTGTTTTTTACTTGTTTGTTTTGTTTTATTTTGTTTTGAGACAGAGTGTCAAGCTGCGGCCCTGGGTAGAGTGCCATGGCATCATAGCTCACAGCAACCTCCAACTCAGGCTCAAGCGATCCTCTTGCCTCAGTTTTTTCTATTTTTAGTAGAGATGGGGTGGGGGTGTCTCACTTTTTGCTTAGGGTGGTCTCGAACTCGTGAGCTCAAGCAATTCACCCGCCTCAGCCTCCCAGAGTGCTAGGATTACAGGCAGCTCTCAGTTTTGAAATGCCTCATTCCTGTCTCTTTCTCTGTCAGAGGCCACAGTCCTATCTTGCTGGTTACATGTTAGCCTGCCTGCCTTGCTCAATGTGATGAATGTTAAGACCCAGATTATACACATCTCGGCAAACTGCAGGTGCCAGCTAAGCCAACAGGGGCTACCCCTCCCACCATCTTGTACTCTCATCTATTTTACCCACCAGCAGGCAACACTCTTAGCAAGGACCTCAGGTTGCTTGAGGCACCTTCCTGGGTCCTGGGCCTGGTGCTCATCAGCTAAGTTCCAGAGCCAGAATGCACAAACCATCTCACCTCTAGCCCTCATGATATAGGACAGGTAGTGCCCCAGCCAGCTCAGCTGAGCGGAACCGGAGGACCCGCCTCCTCCGTCCCCATGGTGTTGGTGCTGTAGCAGCCAGCAGAGGAACCAGCGGGCTGGAGGGTAGGCGAGGCAGTACCCACCCCCCGACTCCCCGCTGGAGGCTCTAGTAGCCAGAGGCACCAGACAACTGCTGGGGAGACACCAGCGCCTTGGTGTCTCCTTCCCCTTGCACTTATGACTGAACAGGGAACCCCCATTTCCTATGCCTAGGTCAATTTCATGTAAGTTTCCTAGGTCTCAATTCCATTAATGGACTGTGTCCACTCATAATACATTCATTCACCTTGCCCCAGCAGAAGAGACTGTATCCATTCATTAATGCACTCATTCACCTTGCCCCAGCAGAAGGGATTGTAGCCATTCATTAACTGAGTTCAGGCTAAATGTAACTTTAGAGGAACCATGCCTGCTAAATGTAACAATTGAGTTTCGGGGGGGCCCCATACCACTAAATGTAACAACTGGGTTTCAACTAAATGACCCCTTGTGACAATATACACCCCTGGACAGAGACCTTGGAGAGTTAGAGAGAGGGAGCAAGAGAGCTTTCCCCTCCCTCACACCTGGATTCTCTCTGCCAGGAGCTTTAGTATTTTTGTATTCTTTTTTTTCTGTGAATAAATCCTGTCTTACCACTGATCTGTGGTTCCTGGATTCATTCTCCAAATCACCGAGACCAAGAACCTGCTGAAGACAAAACTCCAGTATCACTCAGGATGACTCAATCTCATGAAGGGGCTTCTTGGCTTGCTGTCCAAACTTGACTCTTTTTATAGTGTCTTAACCCCTGTCAATTACTGTACAGTAAGCCCTCACTCTATACCATGTTTCCCAGAAAATAAGACACTGTCTTATATTTATTTTTTCTCAAGAAGACACACTAGGGCTTATTTTCAGGGGATTTTTTTTTTTTGCAGTTTTTGGCTGGGGCTGGGTTTGAACCCACCACCTCTGGCATATGGGGCCAGCGCCCTATTCCTTTGAGCCACAGATGCCACCCAGGATGTCTTATTTTTATTAAGTATAATACAACAATCTACATTTATTCAAATACAGTTAAGTCATCTTCTTCTGGCACCTGACAGAGGGAGCTGACCTTGTTGGTGGGGCTGGCACTAGTGATGCGTGAACTCCTTTCCCCTAGCCATTCACACATGCGCAATAAGGATGCCTGCAACCTCTGTTACCACACTCGCACGTGCACAAGTGTGAAGGACTTGGAGAAAGGAGCTGCAGCATATAAAAGGTATTCTAGTCTTCCTTACCGCTCTGCGCCAAAATGCATGGTGTGGCTATGCATATTTCTATGCATTTGTTAAATATAAGTCCTACCCCTAGGTCTTATTATCGGGGTAGGGCTTATATTTAACAAATGCATAGAAATTCTGGTAGGGCTTATTTGGGGGGTAGGTCTTATTTTCGGGGAAACACAGTGGTTGTAGCCTGATGTTGGCTCACTTTTGGTCTGCGCATACCTCAGTTGTTACAGTCTGTCCTCTAACTTCCACTGTGATCCTTGGCTCCTTACTCAGGCAGAACATCTTCCTCTCAGCCTTCTCCTAACCTGTCCCCAGCACCCAAATGCACCTTTATGCAAAGAAAAATTTATATTACAGGTCAAAGGGAAATAAAATGAGAACATATACATATTTGGGGATTTGTCACGGGCTCTTTCTGACACTTTGGCCCTGAAAGTCAGTCTCCTGGAAAAGATGGACAAGTATAGTGTCAAGAATGTGAACTCTTAAGTGTGAATCCTAAATCTGCCTCCTACCAAGTTTCTATGAAACCCTGAACAAGTTATTTAACATCTTTATTTTCTAGATCCACTCACCACTCTGCTTTCTGGCTCAGAAGACTGGCTGGCATAGATTATATCAACAGGCTTCACTGGCCTCTTGACTTTCTGTTTGGTTTTGAACAGAAGATGCTTTCTTTCTACAGTTTACCTTTCATGTTTTTTTGGTTTTTTTTTTTTTTTTTTGTCTAATTACAGCTCCACTATGTTAGCCACAGGTTATTTCACTATCCCTTATGGTTCCCCAAATCCTGCCCATGCCTGCCTTATAAATAATCCCTTTATTAAACTCTTTGAAACTATCCTATTTGAGTATGACATTTGTTTCCTATTAGGACACTAATAGAGAGCCTTGCTTCCTTCAATTTTAAAATGGAAATAGCAATACCTATACCACATAATTGTTGTCAGAATATAAATGACACAAATTAATATGGAAGCATCTAGCATAGTTTCTGGCACAAAACAGACTTTGAATTAGTTCCCTTCTCACTTTCTCTTCTTCAAGTGCTATGTTGGCTTTTGGGGTTGAGCACCACCACTGCCACTTATGAACTACTACGTTTTCAACAAGTTGTTTTACCTCTCTGAACCTTAGTTTCCACATCCGTAAAATAGAGTTGATTTAACAAATTCATCCTGCCAATATTAATGGTCTACTAGGTACTGGAAGAAGTTCTAGATACTGAGTTAGTGCTTTACAGAGTCACTGGAAAGATAAACAATGGAATGGGTCTTCAAATACCATAAACTACCAAAACACCACCTAAGATGAAATAGATAGGATGAACAATTCTATAATCATTAAATAAACTGAATTGGTAGTTAAAAACCTTATTAAAAAGAAATCTTTAGGTCTAGATGATTTCACTAGCAGATTCTACTCAACATTTAAAGTAGGAAAAGTGTCAGTTCTATACAATCTCTTCCAAAAACTAGAAAATAAAATAATTTTCCCCAACGTATTTAATAAGGAAAGCCTGATATTCATCTAAAATCAGAAGAAAGTCCATTGCTCATGAATATAAACATAGAAATTCTCAACAAATATTAGCACACTATTAATTTATATAACAACACCATAATAAAATGGGGCTTATCACCAGATTACAAGGTTTGCTTCAATAATAGAAACATTCAATCGATATAATATACCATACTAACAGTCTAAAAAAGCCAAAGCTACATGATTATACCAATTGATTTAGAAAAGTCATTTGACAAAAGTTGATGTCCATTAATAGTCTAAAAACCTCAGCAAACTAGGAAGATAAGTAATTTTTCTTAACCTAATAAAGAACATCTCAAATAAACCCTACAGATAACATCATACTTAATACTGAAAATCTGTATGTTTTCTCCCTCAGATTGGTAACAAGGTAAGACATCTACTCTCACCATCTATTCATTGTCATGCTGGAAGTTTTAGCCAATACACTAAGGCAAAAATAAATAAATAAAAGAGACAAATATCATAAAGAAAACTACTTGTAGACGACATGACTGTCTACATAGAAAATCCCAAGGAATCTACAAGAAAAAAATCCTAAAAATAATAAATAAGTACCATCAAGGTGTAAAATGCAAGGTCAACACACAAAAATCAAGCATATTTCTATATATCAAAAAAAATGCTATTGGTAAGCAGAACATTTTCCAATCCCATCCATGTAAACATGAAGGAGGTAAAGTCTCCATCTTTCTTTAAGGCTGCATAATATTCCATGGTGTACATATACCACAGTTTATTGATCCATTTGTGGATAGATGGACACTTGGGCTTCTTCCATGACCTAGCTTAACACAACAATTATGACACAACAGTTATGAGAATGGCATGATGGCTATGTTGGCCATTTGGATGAAAGTATTTCAAATTGTATATGGAAACAACACACTGTATCCCATGATAGAATTAATGTGCACAAATATGATCTAATAAAAAAAAACACTATTGGAAACTGAAATTTAAAAATATATGTCCATCATTAGCAATAGCTCAAAACAAAGTTAACTACTTAGACATAAATCTAACACAGTGGTTTGCAACCTTCCTAATGCTGTGGCCCTTTAATACAGTTCCTGTGGATCACAACCCACAGGTTGAGAACCGCTGATCTAACAACATATGTCCTGACTCTGTATAAAACACTGATATAAAAAGCAAAGAAGATTTAAATAAACAGAGATATACCATATTAATGAATTGAAGGAAAATATATAGTAAAATGTCAATCTTCAAACTGCTCTACAGATTTAATGTAATTCCAATCAACATTCCAAAAGAAATTTTTTGTGTTTACATGTAAGTAGAATGCAAAATTTATATGAAAAGCAAAGAAACTAAAGGAGCCAAAACGATTTTGAAGAAGAATAAAGTTGTAGAAATTACATTAGCTGATCTCAAGACTTATACTTATCCACAGTAATCAAAACACTCCTGGTATTGGCAAAGGGAAGGTCACATAGATTGATAAAACAAAACAGAGTCTAGAAATGAATTCACATAAATATGACCATTGGATTTTTGACAAATATGCAAAAATAAGTTAATGAAGAAATGGCAGGCTTCTCAACAAATAGTGATAAAACCATTGTACACCAACATTTTTTAAAACTCAACCTGAACTTCATACATTATGCAAAAATTCACTCAAGGTTGAATCACAAATCTGAACATATAACATAAATACAGAAAACTTTCCCAAAAAAAGGAGGAAATATTCATGACCTCAAGTTAGTCAAAGAGTGCTTAGATAAACACTAAAAGCATGATCCATAAAAAGGAGTCTGATAAATTGAACTTTATCAAAATTAAAGTTTTCCTCTGTGACAGGTACTATTAAGAGAATGAAAAGACAAGCTACAGAGTAAGAGAAAATATTCTCAAACCACACATCTGACAAAGGACTTCTCTCTACAATATAATTAAAAATAACCTCTCAAAACTCAAGTACAAGGAAAAATTTCAATTGTAAAATGGGGAAATACATGAACAGATATTTCAACAAAGAAAATGTATGGATCGCAAATATGCATATTCAAATATTTTTAATGTCATTAGCTATTAGGGAAATGCAAATTACAACTATGATGCGATAGCACTGTGTAGTTGAATAGTTGCAACAGAGACCTTATTGCCCTCAAAGCTTAAAGTATTTACTTTCTATGCCTTTACAGAAGCACTAAAATATGCACTTGTCCATAGTGTTTTGAACACTTCTGGTAGGCTACGAAGAAAAGCTGGGTCTACGCTCAGGTATGACTGTCAAATGTTATCAGAACTCTTGCCAGGCATGAGACAATACAGAAATTACAGCCCATTAGAGCCCAGGTCTTATCATCAGGCTAGATACACTTTTCCCCCACTATGTCACCATGTAAACACCTATTTACCTTTTAAGACTTAGCCTAAGCACCACCTCTCTCTAAAGTCTTCTATGACCACTCACTCCCATGCCAGGCTGGGAAAGAGACTTTCCCCTTATTCCCATAATATTCTCTGCATACTTTTGTCACATTTTAAAATAGTGTTTGCCATGGTCTGAAAATTTGTGTCCCCTCAAAATTCATATGTTAAAACCTAACCTCTAAAGCAATGGTATTAAGAGGTAGAGCCTTTATGTGGTGATTAGAATGGGATTAGCGCTCCTATTAAAGCTTCTGAAGGAGCTTGTTAGCCTCTTGCCCCTTCATCTGTGAAGCAGAGAGCCCTTACCAGACAATGAATCTGTCAGCACCTGATCTGGAACTTTCCAGTCTCCAGAACAGTAAGCAATACATTTCTGTAATTTATAAATTACTCAGGCTAAGATATTCTGTTATGTCAGCCCAAAGGGACCAAGACAGTGTATTTTTTTCTTTTTCATTTGTTTTGTTTCTTGAGACAGAGCCTCACTCTGTTGCCCAGGGTCAAGTGTTGTGGCATAAACCTAGCTCACAGTAACTTCAAAGTCCTTGGTTTAAGTGATCCTTGTGCCTCAGCCTCCCAGGTAGCTGGCACTACAGGCACCTACCACAATGACCAGCTAATTTTTCTATTTTTAGTAGAGATGGGGTTTCACTCTTACTCAGACTGCTCTTGAACTCCTGACCTCAAGAGAACCTCTCACCTTGGCCGTCCAACATACTTGGATTACAGATATGAGACACTGTGCCCCATCAAGACAGTGTTTTATAATTCTCTGTTTGTCCTTCTCCTTAACCAGAATATAAGCTCTTTTAAGAAGAGAGAAAGTATCATATTCATCTTTATATTGCTGGTGTTCAATATGGAAAAGGTTATTTCCTAAGTGCTTATTGAATGAATGAATAGATGAGTGGTTGGCTGAAGGAATAGACAGATAGATGAGATAGGTAGGTAGGTAGGTAGATAGATAGATAGAGTAAATCTATTTCCTAAAGTCACATAACATGTTTCAGACAAATTAGGACATCCCCTACAAGCAATCTGTCATTTCTCCACTGTGCAATTCCTTTATATACTGTATAACCCCAACATATGCTCTATGCCAAAGCTAGTGCTGGATACTTTCACATCCAATGTCTCACTGCATCCTATACCAACCCCTAGAGGTAGGTAGTGATTATTATCTCTATTTTAGAATGAAAAACCTCAGTCATGAGTGGTAAATAGAGAACAGATAACGACCTTGATGGACAACTGAATAGTAAAACACTTTAATCATAATTTCATATCATTGTAATTACCCATTATGTAACATATTATGAGTCAGAAAGTTATTAAGGGTTTTTAAAAAGAGGAAAAGTGTTTACTTCAATAAGTAGCACTCTGGGGGAAAACTGGTTATCTAAGGTGAGCCTAAATTAAGGGCATTTGCCTGAGTCACTGGCTCCCATGGCCACAAGATATAAAAAGGAAAGTCATCAACTGAGTTAAAGGGAAGAATTCCGAGTTGAACAGGGGCCTACATCTTCCAACATAAGGATCAGAAATAGTCTCAGGAGTTCCTGTCAAATTAAGAGATGGAAAAAAGAGAGATGAGAACAAGTAGGGGAAGGTAAACAGAGAAGTAGGGGAAAGAAAAGACACTGAGAAAACAAATGCCATTTCTTCTGCCTTAGCAAAGTCAGTTCAACACAGTATCATGTCTCCTCTCTTCCCTCCTTTCTAATTTCACTCTTTAGGTCACAGATAAAGTATTTAGTTTCATTGCCTTTATTAATACATAATTATTAGCATGAATTACAGGGTCAAAAAGCCTATATGCCTTTAGGGAAATCCAACTTGACCAGGTTTTTTCTTCCTTACTCTCGTCATATTAATAGTGATGTGCTGAATAACTTGTCCATTCAGGTTGACCAACCCCACTGCAGTTTTTAAACACCTATCAAAATTAGTGTTGATGAATGGAAATACCATCTTCAATTTTAAGTAAACCTTATGGCATAAATAATGCAATCTCGGACAGAATTCCTGCGCCCGAGTCCAAGGCAAAATGGGCTACACAAGTGTAAAGGCCCCTGTGTTAAGAAGAGTTTGAATCACATCTCACTCAGTGTAAAGATTTTCATTGACGGGAATGGATTTAGTACAGTCTGTTCTAAATACGCTCTCTGCAATTCATTGAGGGCTTTAAGAAAGATTGGAAAACTTTAAACTGGCACATTTTATTCTCCAACCCTTTATTGGACACCTGTATGCATACAAGAATGACAATCAATGACAAGGATAGGGGCTTTATCTCATTTCCACAGTACATTTTCCTTAATATGCCTCCAATCTGCAGGGTTCTACCTCTGGAATTCCAAGCTCAAGTTGTATCTAAGCACTGACAAATGAAAAGGAGATAATAAAATTACCAGTGTGTTGCAAGGTGATTAAATTTACATAATGGCTCTGGATTTGATTAAATGCCAGATTCCCCTCCAAAAAATTTACCTGTAGAAGCATTAAATCTTCCAGCCACTCACACTTCACTGCCTTTACGCTTTATCCACAGAAGCTCCCGTTTATCTTAGCAGAGATTACTGCCATCCTTCCACAGGAACACAGCATGCAGGTAATGCCTGGAAGCTTATTCAGAAGAGTGGCAGGGGCTCAT
Organism: Otolemur garnettii; assembly: GCF_000181295.1. Lineage (NCBI taxonomy): Eukaryota > Metazoa > Chordata > Mammalia > Primates > Galagidae > Otolemur > Otolemur garnettii. The sequence goes on from NW_003852585.1 coordinate 2,798,413, forward strand.
GGAGCTGATTTACAGAATAAATATCAGAAAAATGTGACGGAGACAGTCATTGCGTTCATCCAGAGAACAGACTGTACCATAGACTCAGATGCTGACTTTTTCTACTCTACTGAGAATGAAACGGCTTCTTAAAATGCCATCCAAATACTTCTCCTGAAATCCAAGCTTCCCTGCAACTAACAAACTCTAAGTGCACACCATGGGCTCGTCATTCTAGGAGCACACTGGTAAGAAGTGAGGCAATGGTGTGTCAATTTGGAATTCATTCCTGTCAAGTTGGTAATGCTTGTTCTCTCATTCTAAATATGATCCCACACCAGGATTGCATAGTAGGATCTGTTCTCATTGCTTGATTACTACATGGCCTTGGATGGCAGTCTTTGGAATAACATCATTCACACAAACAAGTAACAAAAACCATGAATTGGGTGGCATCCATCCGTCAGCAGGGCACCGGCCACATACCTCGAGGGTGGCAGGTTCAAACCTGGCTCCGGCCAGCTAACACAACAATGACAACTGCAACAAAAAAATAGCTGGGCATTGTGGTGGGTGCAGCTGCAGTCCCAGCTATTTGGGAGGCTGAGGCAAGAGAATCGCTAAGCCCAAGAGTTTGAGGTTGCTGTGAGCTGATGCCATGGCACTCTACTAAGGGCAACAGCTTGAGACTCTGTCTCAAAAAAAAAAAAAAAAAAAAAACCAACATGCAATTATAATGACAACATGCAGCAAAGCAAACGGCTCCACAAGGCAGCTTCCAGAATACTCATCATCCCCACTGATTATGATTACATAACAAAGACACCTTAACCATTATGTGCCTCTAGATCCAGTGTTTCAAATGGGCTGGTACCATCTCAGAAAGGAAAATAAATCTTACCACTTTCCAAAAACATCAAAAGAAGAGACTGTAGTATCAGAATGTTGTTCACAGGATCCAAACTGCTTCAGAGAAAATCAATTACTGCTCTACTGTGACTGATGTAATCTGGTCACTGCACATGTTCCTAGCTTTAATAATAGGCAGTCTTAGCTGGGAAACTTCAGAAACCTAAACACCACTAAAGCTCTTGATGTGTTCCATGTTCTATACATTCATCTCTTTCATATCATCCTACTGTTTGCTATCAACTGAGTATCACCAATCTCTTGTCAGTAATCTGCAAATGTTTATAGGTAGCTATGGTCAACCCACAGCCTATCTGCCACTCCATAGCTACCCATCTACCTATACCGAAGTTAAGATTCAAGTCTCCGGTTAGCGCATCAGTAAATTGTAGAATTAGCCAAACTGTGGCAGGTTGCCTCAGCAACCTGAAACAGAACTTTAGCACAATACCAACTGACTATGAGTACTTACAAAATAACCTGTCTAAAAGGTACCATTATTGGTCTATTTTTCAAGTATACAACAATTTTAATATGAAAAGGCCAGATTTTTAGTTTCCAACGCAAAGTATGGATTATAAACCAATGGAGTAACAATTTCTAGGAATCTGCCACGGCACTTAACAATATGTGAGTGTGCAATAAATAAATAGTTTTAAAGAACACAGAATGTCTTTTACTATTTCAAAAATTTGTATTTGTTAATTTTTATAATAATCATTTGCAAGGCTAAAGCTGAAATTTGTTTCCTTACAATATTTTTTTATCACATCAGTTATTATGGAAGAGTTGCTGTGAGTCATGAAACTGCCTTGTTCCATTTTTCTTTTTTAAAAAGTCCCTAGGGAACTCAGGGAATTAAACTCATAAATTTAATTTCAATATCTAGTAAGCTGTGAGGACAATTATTAAGGCAGTCATTTATGAGTATCTAGGGGAAACCTGAGTGATAAACAGTAGTCAATACAAATTCTTCGAACACAAATCATCCCAAACAAAGCTAATTCCTGTTCGTGATAAGATGACAAGCTGAATGGTGAAAGAGGATGGAGTAAAGTTAACATATCTTAGAGAAAGAAGCATTTGATATAATTTAATGTGAGGGTCTTACAGGAATATCAGAGAAAGACTGTAAATAGAGCTAGTAATGAGAAATCTGATAGAACAGCTAGAACTGATATGGTGTGAGCTCAAAGTGAGTGGAATGGATGACAGAGTAGTATAATTTCCAGATGCAATACCACCCCGCTCGTGAATAATTATTCTTGGGTTATATCAACATATGCTGTAATCTTATTTAATGATTATGCAAAGTATGTGTAGCTATATACAGTATTATATACAGTATTGGGAAGAGAAATAAATTAAATGCATTATTGATATACTGGAGATGCTTAAACCAACCTCACATGGTGTGTTTTTAAAACTCAAGTATTTCTCACAGAGAATCTTTATCCTATAAATATGAATGTAACTGGAAGGAATCTGGGACCACTGAGAAAGAACCAAGGGCTATGATGATAGGAAACTGACTCCTATACAACTTTGAGGGTGAGTATCGAAAAGTCCCCATAACGTACACAGTGCGTCCAAACCTTTAGTCTAGTGTTCAAGGCTCTTCATAAACTGGGTTGAACTCACCTCTCCAATTGTATTTTGCACTGCTCTCCACACTATCAGACTAATTGCTTTCATACCTGTAGAGTATGTGACTTCTCAGCCTAAACTACCTTTCACCTCAATGTCTTCGGGTGATAGTCTTTTGGGACCAAGCTCAAAAGCTCCTTCTTCCAATCAGTATCTTTCCAGATTCCCTAATTAGAAATAATTTTTTTTACTCTTCCAATACTCCCACAACACCTTCTTTAAGCTTCTGTATAGACTTTTAATACTGCCTTCTTTGTTTGAGAATTAACAGTATTACAAGTCAGTTTCTCATTAGAATGTGAACTCCTGGGAGGGTGAGAGCTATGTCCTATTCATTCTTTATCTTCTTCTCAGCAGGCATTCAACAAATATTGAACTGAATTAGATTGGCACTGGAATAAACATACCACCTAGACATTTTTTTTTAATTGGGAATGACCCAATTCCAAGCCAACTGCTATTGGTTTGGCTTTTCTTTATCCAGATTCTCAGGTTTATTTTTCAGTGTTGGAAATAAAATAAATTAGAATAAAACTAAAATCCTAAAAACAAATAAATACTCTCGCAACCATTTAATTTCTACCAGATTGTGAAAAAGTAAAGGGCAATTATCTGGTATCTGGAGTGACCTTTTTATAAGACACTGTGGAAGGTAGAGATATCCAAATATGTGACTGTGCCATGATCACATCCTGTTTCTGAATCCCAGAAGCATAAAGGCAAGGCAGCTGGAGAACCAGGACTGGAGGTCACTAGAGAGAGACAAATAGACATTGTCTCCTAGTTACCATTTACCTTCTCTTGGGTGCCTCATTCAGACAAATTTCAATTCAAAGAGGCAACAACCAGGATAGGCAGCATAGAAACTGGGAAACTCTGATGAGGAAAATGAAAGATGTTTTCCCTCCGTGTATCTGCACTTTGAGTTAAAGTAGAGTTGTAAGACTACATCTCTAACTTCTTTGGAGCATGAAGAAATTAAGCAAAAATGTCCAGTAGCTGGTGATTCTGTGTGAGGTCTTCATACTGGCATTATACAGGAAATACTGTGGGATCCATAGCATGACTCTCTTTTCAATTCAAATCATAACCAGGAAGTGCTTTGTCCTACCCAACATCCCTTCCATGGTTTAGCTTGTAAGAAAATGCTACTCCAACATGAGAGAACCCATGGTTCCAGCATGGAGCCTGGAATGTAGCACGTGCTCAGGGAGTGGCTGTTGCTGTGGCTTGCTATGAGAGAACTGCAGGCTCACAGAAAGCCAAAGCTGCTCTGCGTGACTGGCAAGCTGAGCAACACTTGCTGATTTAAGGGAGAAAGTTCATGTACTGGTTAAAAAGCACAGTTTTAGGGTCAGAAAAACCAGGTTCAAATTCTAGTTCTGCCATCTATGAGCTGTAGGACCTTAGACAATGTCCTTAACCTTGGGGTCCTAAGGGTCCTTAACCCTTAACCTGTGCCTCATCTAGGCTCCTGCAGTACCTCCCTTGCAGGTTCAGTGTGAGGCTTAAAGAAAATGATGCACATAACATAGTAAATGCTCAAATAAGGGTGAGCTACCACTAGTAATTCTTTGAGGGAGGAGTCATATTGTACATGATCAAAATGAAAACTAGTGAGGTCAGAACATGACCAAATAAGCAAGAACTTCATAGTTGATTAGGCCCGACCAGAAAACAGAGGCTGAAACTATAGTAGAGAAGTTAGGGGGGAAAAGGAGAAAAAGAGGCTACTATCAAGTGTTGGATAAGCGCTAGAGACTGGTTTGACAGCTACTTTGAGAATAGTCTAAGGCCAGAACAGACATGTGGTGTTCAAGAAGGGAACACAAGTTAATTTTCATCCCTCTAGGACAGTTTCAAGCCACTAGAATCCTTTAAGTATCAGAATACACAACTGAGTAGTACCCTTGATATACAGAAAAAGTAAATAAAACCTGAAGATAGTGAATGAATACTGAATTTATACATTTAAAATTGGCCATCTTTAGTGCCTTCTATAGAAAACTCATCAAAACTTCAGGTGTTCGAGGGCAGGTAAAGATGGCCAACTAGAAGTAGCTTTCATCAGATGCTCCTATCTAGAAGGAAGAAAATTGGACTGACGCAAACTTCGAGTAATTCAAATTGGGAGACAGATCTCAAGGAGAAGAAATCAAAGAGTTCAGCAACCCCACTGATACAAACAGTAAGGACAAAGATGATAAAGAGGAAGGAAAAGAACAGAGGACAATTACAGAGCAGACCAGGCTGGAGAAGCCCAGAACCAAACAGAAGGGTAAGAGGAAACCCTCCCCAAGTTGGGGAGGCTTTCCACAAATAGGAAACACAGGATCTCTCACCCCACAGGAGGCTGCCATGAGGAACAAATAAGTCTGAGTTTTCCTGCACCTAGTAATATCCTTCTCTGGGTCCCCCTCCAGCCTGGCAGAACAGTGAGCAATTTTGAACAACCTGTGAGATCCTAAGCTGGCCCTGGGAGGAAAGGGAGATAGGCCCTGTACACACAACATGTCTGCTGGGAACTCAGAGGGACTGGTTTTTCTTTGGTTGCTTGACAGACTACCCCCTACAAAGGCCTGCTGCCAAGACAGCTTGGAGGAGCTGCCCCATCCCCAGGCACTAGAAAGGTGAAGGAGATTTGGTCCCCTCCTATCCAGCCCCCATAGCATCCGAGGAAGCAAGAGTTACCAAGGCCACTGTCTCTGTCACCAGCAACCAGTGGGATCCTTAGCTGGCCACAGGAGGAAAGGGAAACAGGCCCTGTCCCCCTAACATGTCTGATGGGAACTCTGATGGACCTCTACATTATGTGGCCTGGTGAAATGAGTGTGCCCCAGCCCCTGCTGTGGGAGGAAATTATGGCTCAACTACATTAACTGGTTTTCTTTTCCTTTTTCCAACTACAATAATTTTGATGAGGCCAGGTCTATCCTCAGTCTCCCTCCTGCTAGAGAGGATCTTTCCCTACCTTCTGGAGTGGCTCTGTCTGGCATCCATGCCCAGCAGGCCTCTCCTGGAGGTTTGGCCCCCAGATGCCCTCTTGCTGACGTAGAGGGGGTGACACTGCTCTGAGAAAGCCTGAGAAGCAGACAGCAAGCCAGAGATTACCCTCCCCCAACTGAAGGTGAAAGCAGTTTGAATCTGTTTCAGCCAAGACTTCCTGGAAAACTGTGGCTTTTTTTCATTAATCTGTTGGTGTGGGGGGCTAGATCTTTGGCTGGAGAAGTTTGGCTCACTATTTGAGAGTTGCCTCTGGCCTAGGAGAGTCACCTGGAGGTCCAGCCCCACTCCACCCAGCTTGGAGAAAGCAAGGCCAGTTCTCAGGGACCCTCACATGTTGCAGCCCCCTTTGGGAGCTTTGGGAGGCTATGTATGGTAAGGGCCACAACTATAAGAAATAGCCTATTTGAACAGGCAGTGGTGAAGGGGAGTGGAGAACTCCACGCCCTGGGACCTGTGGATCTGGCTTCCGCCCACCACTTTTGTGTTCAAACAGATCTCCTGGGTATTGCCTAAGGGACCCTTACTAGATTATCTCTCAATACAAATTTAGGGACAACCTAATGTTCCAATTTAAAAGTATAATTAATATATAAACAAACAGTAAATACTCATGGGGAAGAATCGGCAGAAGAATCCTGGCAACATGAAAAATCAGACCAGATCAACTCCCCCAAGAAATTACAAGGAAGAAAAAGCTGAAAATACCTTTAATAGAGAAATTACTGAAATTACAGAAATAGAATTCAGAGTATGTATGGCAAATAAGATAAATAGAATTGAAGATAAGATAGAAAAAGAAGTCCAAAAGGAAGTCCAAAAACTGTCTTAAGAAATTAGTGAAATTAAAGACAATGTCACTAAGAATCTGGACATAATTATGAAGGATATAACAGAGCTTAAGGAATAGAAAGAGACATCTGGCGGGGTTCAAAACACAGTAGAGCGTCTCACCAATAATGTAGGACATGGGGATGGAAGACTCAGAAATCAAAGGCAAGACTTTTGAACTGACCCAATCATTCAAAGAGGCAGAAAAAAAAGAGAGAGAGAATAAAGTCAGAGCTTTCTCTGAAAGAAATATGGGACTACACCAAAAACACAAATATTCTAATCATAAGGATCTATGAAAGAGAAGACAGTCTTAAAAGTATGGAAACTCTACTTCAAGAGATCATGGTGGAGAATTTCCAAAGCATTGTGAAAGACCTAGAAATTCATATACTAGACTGTTTCAGAACCCCAGCACAACTCATTTGAAACAAAGCCTCTCCTAGATACACTGTAATTAACTTGACCAAAGTCAAAACAAAACAGAAAATTCTGCAAGCAGCCAGGTGTAAACAACTTTTTACCTATAAGGGAAAAAATATCAGGGTGATAGTGGACTTTTCAACTAAAAGTTTTCAAGCCAAAAGATAGCGGTCTTCTACCTTTAACTTTCTTAAAGAAAATAATTTTCAGTGCATGATTTGCATCCTACTAAATTAAGTTTCATATTTTATGGAGAAATCAAATCTTTTACTGACATGCAAGCATTGAGGAAATTTGCCAGAAGACCAGCTCTGCAGGAAGTATTCAGACCCATTCTTCACACTGACCATCACAATGGCTCACCAGCAAAGTACACACTCAGAAGCTAAAGAACAATGCCTAACTTCCACAATGGTGCAAAGGATAAAACTAAGCAATGGATCTTCACAAAACGAAATGAACAGAACTCTACCATACCTATAAATGCTTTTGATAAATGTGAATGTCGTGAATTCCCCATCGAAGAAGCACAAGCTGGCTGACTAGATAAAAAAAACCCACAAGAAAAACACATAACCTCTAAGGACAAAACAAAACTTAGGGTGAAACATTGGAAAAAAAATATTTCAGGCAAATGGAAATCAAAAGAAAGCAGGGGTTGCAATCTCATTTGCAGATACAATTGAGACAAAGATGGATACTATGTACTGCCCAAGGGAACAATTTAACATGAAGACAGTTCAATCCTAAATATCTATGAACCCAACTTAAATCCTCCCAGATATACAAAACAAACCCTGAGCAATCTGAACCATATAATACCTTGCAACACCATAATAACTGGGGACTTCAACATCCCTCTACTAGATAGATCCTCCAAACAGAAACTAAACAACAACCTTAGAACACATTAAACACAACCTTAGAACAAATGGGCTTAACAGACATATACAGAACATTCCATCCTGGGTGGTCCCTGTGGCTCAAGGAGTAGAGTGCTAGCCTCATATACTGGGGATGGTGGGTTCAAACCCAGCCTCGGCCAAAAAAAAAAAAGAACATTCCATCCAACAAAACTGAGTATATGTTTTACTTATCAATGAACCCATGGATCATTCTCCAAAATTGATCATATTTCAGGGTTCAAAGCAAATCTCAACAAATTTAAAAGAATAGAAATTATACTAGTACTTTTTTAGACACCCTGGAATAAAAGGAGAACTCAACTCCAATAAAAGTTTTCATCCCCACATAAAGTTGTGGAAACTAAACAACTTTATACTGAATGACAGCTGGGTCAAGGAGGGAATAAAGAAAGAAATCATTAGTTTTCTCAAACAAAACAATAATGAATCCACAAGCAATCAAAAGCTGTAGGATAATGCAAAGGCAGTCCTGAGAGGGAAATTTATCACATAAAATGCCTACATCCAGAAAACAGAAAGAGCATCCATCAACAACTTAATGATTCATCTCGAGAAACTGGAAAAGGAAGAGCAATCCAATCCCAAATATATCAGCAGAAAAGAAATAACCAAACATAGGATGTGAAGGATTGCTACAAAGAGAACTATAAAACACTGAAGAAAGAAATAGCAAAATATGTTAACATGAAAGAACATACCATGCTCATGGCTGGGAAGAATTAACACTGTTAAAATGTCCATACTACTCAAAGTGATCTGTATATTTAATGCAACCCCCATCAAAACACCAACATACTTTGAAGAACTTGAAAAAATGGTACTTAATTTCATATGGAAACAGAAAATAATCCTGAATACCCAATTTGATTCTAAGAAATAAAAATAAATCTGGAGGTATCACATCACCAGATTTCAGGTTATACTACCAGTTTACAGTGATCAAAACATCAGGGTACTGGCACAAAAATAGAGATATAGACCTATAGAGAAGAATAGAGAACCTAGAGATGAAACCAGTCTCTTATAGCTATCTGATCTTCAATAAACCAAACAAAGGCATGCACTGGTGAAAAGAATCCCTATTTAATAAATGATGCTGGGAGAACTGGTTAGCTACACATAAAAGACTGAAAATGGACCTACACCTTTCACCACTTACAAAAATTGTCTCTTGCTGGGCGACACCTATGGCTCAGTGAGTAGGGTGCAGGCCCCATATATCGAGGGTGGTGGGTTCAAACTCGGCCCCGGCCAAACTGCAACAAAAAAATAGCCGGGCGTTGTGGCGGGCGCCTGTGGTCCCAGCTACTCCGGAGGCTAAGGCAAGAGAATCGCCTAAGCCCAAGAGCTGGAGGTTGCTGTCAGCAGTGTAATACCATGGCACTCTACCGAGGGTGACAAAGTGAGACTCTGTCTCTTAAAAATAAAAATTGTCTCTTGCTGAATGAAAGATTTAACTTTAAGATATGAAACAAAAATTCTAGAAGAAAGTATGGCAAAAACTCTTAACAACATTGACCTGGGGAAATATTTTACGAAGAAGATCCCCTTGACAATTGCAGTAACACCAAAAATAAATAAATGAGACATGATCAAGTTAAAAAGCTTCTGCACAGGTAAGGGTTTAACAACTAAAGCAAATAGACAACCTTTGGAATGGGAGAAGATATTTGCATGCTATGAATCTGACAAAGGCTGACAACAGAGTCCACATAGCACTCAAACAAATCAACAAGAAAAGATCAAACAATCCCATTTATAAGTGGGCAAGGGACAAGAACAGAAACTTCTCTGAAGAAGACAGGTGAATGACTGACAAACACATGAAGAAATACTCATCATCCTTAATCATCAGAGAAATACAAATCAAAACCACCCTGAGATATTACCTAACCCCAGTGAGAAGTGCCCAAATCAAAAAATCACAAAGCCACAGATGCTGATGTGGATGTGGAGAGAAGGGAACACTTTTGCACTCTCTGCTGGTGGGATTACAAACTCATATAACCTCTAGGGAAAGATGTATGGCGAATCCTCAAAGAGCTAAAAGTAAATTTTCCATTTGATCCTGCAACCCCATTCCCAGGTATCTACCCAGAAGGAAAAAAAAATCATATTACCATAAGGACGTTTGCACTTGATTTTTTAAGAGTAGCACAATTAATAATCACCAATACATGGAATCAACCCAAGTGCCCATCAACTCATGAATGGATTAATAAACTGTGGTATATGTATACCATGGAATATTAATCAGCCATAAAAAGATAGAGACTTTACACTTTTATATTAACCTGCATGGATTTGCAGAACTTCCTCCTAACTGAAGTATCACGAGAATGGAAAAGCAAGTATCCAATATACTCAATACTAATATGAAACAACAGATAAACAACTACATGCTGACATGAGAGAAAAACACAATTAAATTAAACTGGGGGAGGGACAAGGGGGGAGAGGAGAAAAGGGGATTGATATGTTCTCACATAATGTGCACAGTGTGAGGGTATACGGCACATTCCTTGGGTGAAGGGCTCAACTACAACTTGAACTTTACCAAACACAAACAGTGTAACCTAATCATTTGTACCTCCATATCAATCTGAAATAAATTTAAAAAGCAAAAATAAAATAAAATAAGTGAAGCACAGAGGATTTTTGTGGCAGTGAAAATGCTCTTAAATATACTATGCAATGGATAGGTGGCATTATGTATTTCTCTAAAATCGTATAATATTCACCACCAAGAGCACACCCTAATGTAAACTAGGCACTTTGGGTGGTAATGATGTGTCAATATGGGCTCATCCATGATGCTAAATTTTCCACTCTGGAGGGGATGTTGATAGTGGGGGAGGCTGTGCACGTGGGGAGGGGGAGGGGGAAGTGAGAAATCTCTGTACCTTCTTTTCAATGTTTTTGTGAACCTAAAACTGCTCTTAAAAAGTCTTAAAAAAAACCCTCAGGTGTGTTTCCTAAAGTAACATTTCAACCATGTATCCTTTGAGGTAATCTGTGGGACTACATGTGCTCATATGGAAATTGTAGCAAAATATATCAATATATGGAAGTGGATGTATAAAACTGTGATTAGCATGTTCCTGTATTTCCTTTAAAAAGCATATACAATATAAGCAATTGTATGTATGTACCTATGTATATATGTGTAAGTTGACCACCCAGGGGACCATAACAGACTGGCCAACATACAGACATGGTCAACATAAAGAACTAGGCCTAATGCACTAAAACATACATGTGGTACATGTCCCATCTATAAAAATTAGGCCAACTTAAGGAGGTGCTCAGTGTAGGGAGGTGTTCGTCTATGGAGGTTCTCCTGTTTATGTGTGAATGTATACATACATACACACTCAAACACACACAGAAATTTCCTAGAAGGATGCATAAGAAATTGGTACTGATATGCTAAGGAGTGAGACTAGGGGCTTGAAGAGAGAGAGAATCTTATTTTCGTTTTATATCCTTTTGTACGGTCTACATTTTTACCATGAATATGTATTACTTTTATAGTTTAAAAAGGAACAACACCAGAAAGGAGTAACTGAAATGCAGTACATTGCGTGCTGCTTCACACAAAGTAGGACTCAGTAAATACTTGAATGAATGAATGAAAGTCACTCAATTGCTCCATCAGTTGGTATACAAGTTGGGAGAAAAGGATATAAAAAGAAAATAAAAGAAATAAAGGGGAGAATAGTGAGGTCACAGAAACAACTTGGAGCAGTGTTCATTCCCTGAAAAGAGAAAAAAATAGAAGAAAAAAGCTGATGAGCATCTTCCCCATCCAAGCGGCGCCTGCTGTTAAAGATTCCAACGTGCTTTGCAAATACTGTCTGCAGATCTATGAGAGTATAAACAGAAGGCTCTTTAAAGAGCTGATGAAAGCTGTGCTGTGCTCCAAACAGGGAAGGAGCAGAGCAGAGGTTAACATCCTTCTCTTGGCCATGGAAGATGCTTTCCCATGAGGATGCATCTCAATGTGAGCCCAGGGACGTCATGAGAAGTGCAGTACAACATCCTACATTGGTAATAACATATGTCATCGATAGAACACTGCTTTCCAAAATGTAAAAGCTCATTATTAAATGCTTTTCCACAAAAAGCAGTAGAAACCAAAGGTGTAAACCCCTACTAGGTCATCCATGCCTTTAGATTGGCATTTAATTCCATATAAATCCTAACACTTTCAATGATGTATAAGGGGGATTTACACTAATAAATCTTAAATAGAAAACACAGGCACAAAGCAACAATACTGAATGCAAAGGAAAAGGAGTCCCCTTTACTGATTCATCTTGACATATACCAAGGTAATTATGAATTGGCAGCATGTTGTTAAATTTATGTTTTTAAAAAGAATTACAACCTCATTGAAAGTTTAATAGATGAAGCTAACAGAGTCAACTTAAAACAAATAAACACAGATGTCATTTTCATTGATCAATTCAATTTAGCATGCTCATGGGAGATAACCAAATTCCTGAACAAATACAGAGTAGAAATAGGGAAATCTGGCCCTATGGCAAGCACAGTGTACCTTTATTTTAACAAGGGCAAACAATCTTTGACCAAAGTGGTCGTTAGACTGAGTTCAGTGGCTTTCTTACCACTAGAGAAGTCCACAGGAGAGCTAATTTACTTGTTCAACGAAACCCATTTTTACAAATCATTTAAAATTTTGTGATTTAGCAGTGAAGGGCCCTTATACATATGTCCTCTATTTTATTTCACTTTATTTTTCAGACTCTTTTTTTTTCTCTCCTTTCTCTCCAGTTGTTAAAAATATGACACTTCCTGACATTGAGACATTTACAAGTTCTGACAATTAAGTTTGTGTCACCGAGCTGTGACGCACAGCTGTGTTGTTCATGTTGACATGTGGTGGCCTCTTGCTGAGCAGTGGTCATTATTGTTATTGCATATTTTTGTGTGCTATCACGAGAATGTTGGAGCCTGAATCAGAGCAACAAACAAACATTAAATTTCCTGTTAAAGCTGGCAAGAGTGGAAGTGAAATCAGGGACATGTTAGTCCAAATTTATGAGGATAATGACCTGAAGAAAATGGTAGTGTACAAAGGAATTAAATGTTTTTATGAGGGTAGAGAAAGTGTCACTGATGAAGAGAGGTCAGAGCGGTCAGTAATGAGCAGAACTGATAAAGACATTGTAAAAATTCATTGAATTATGCATCAAAATTGTCAGCTGCCTGTGAGAAGCATAGCAGACCAAGTAAACATCAATAGAGAAACAGTTAGGAAAATCTTTTTTGTTGTTGTTGGTTTTTTTTTCTTTTCTTTTTTTTTTTTTT
>NW_003852585.1:2811638-2819587 GCF_000181295.1 Otolemur garnettii
GTCATTGTTGTTTGGCGGTCCGGGATGAGGATTTGAACCCGCCACCTTAGGTGTACGTGGCTGGCGCCTTAGCCGGTTGAGCCACAGGTGCCAAGCCTTGTTGTTGGTTTTTGAGACAGAGTCTCACTTTGTCACCGTTGGTAGAGTGCTGTGATGTCATAGCTCATAGCAACCTCCAACTCTTGGGCTCAAGCTATTCCTTTGCCTCAGCCTCCCAAATAGCTGGGACTATAGGTGACCGTCACAATGCCTGGCTATGATTTTAGAGACAAGGTCTTGCTCTGGCTCAGGCTGGTCTAGAACCTGTGAGCTCAGGGCAGTCCACACACCTCGGCCTCCCAGAATGCGAGAATTACAGGCATGAGCCACTGTGCCCAGCTAGAAAATCTTAACTGGAAATCTTGGCTAATAACTCATGGCTCTTGCATCTAACAATGCACTAGGTCACATGGCACTGCCTGTGAGGGAGTTTTTAGCCAGTAAACACATAACTATATTGGAACACCTTCCCTCATCACCTGATCTGGCCCCCAGTAACTTTGTTCTTTACCCAAAGATAAAGGAAATGTTGAAAGGAGGCCGTTTTGATAATATCCAGGCCGTCAAATATAATACAATGGCAGCTCTGATGGCCATTCCAGAATAAGATTTCCAAAATTGCTTTGAATTATGGACAAGGCTCTCTCATGGGTGCATAGCTTTCCAAGGGGAGTACCTTAAAGGTGACCATATTGATATTCAACAATGAGGTATGTAGCACTTTTTCTAGGATGAGTTAATGAACTTGTCAGACCCCTTTATATTCATCAAATGACTCACAGAAAAAGCACCATGGGAATGCAGACCTCTCCTTTTTACCAAACAACCTTTATAGTTTCTTCTCCTTTCTTTTCTTCCCTGGTCGTTGTCAGGCGATCTGGGTGAGTCCTGGCTACACTACCAACTTCCTGTGTCCTGGGAAAGTGGTTCCTCCTCTCTCACCTTCAGTCTCCCCATCTGTACAATGAAGAGCTAGACCAGATGAGTGCTAACTTTCAATGGCATTGACTCCATAGAGTGAAGAATACTTCTTTCTTTTTCCCATGATAGATCACAGTTTTTTTTATTCTTAATGACATAAGCAGGAGAAAAAAAATCTCACATTCATACTAAAAATTCCAACTAGACTCAACAGGAATAAAGTGTTCATTCCTAGTGGAAAGTCCCAGCCTCCCATTCCTGTCCCATAAGCATGTACACACACACTCACACCATGCCAGGATGCCCTCCTTTGGGGGAAGTGGATTCCTGGGCCAACTGTCCTGACTGCGGAGCTGAGGAAAACTAGCTCAGAGTACTAAAACTAAGAGGGGATCTACCTTACGTAAGGTACAGGTAGAAGTTGGTCTCTATACATACGCCCCACCCCAAACCCTCCAATCCTGATGAGTATTTGGGACTTGAGGTTCGGGCCCCTTGCTCAGCTCGAAGCAGCCAATTATTAACATGTTGCACTTCAGAGCTCTTTTAAGAGGTAGGGTGGAGCAGTCCCCAGCCACAAAGCATTCAACCTCAGTCACTAAGGGGGAGGGAGGGACTAGTTACATCCCTTTTAATGAAATGAGTTGCGTTTTGTATATAACATGTCCAGAAGGAGCTCTAGTCCCTCAGGAAAGCTGCCTGAGACAGCACGTGAGCTTCCTCTTCACACAGGCATAACTTAACTATACAGTTAATTTCTAGTCAGTAGCGTTTATACTTAACCACCTCAATGAACCAAGCTGCAAGGAATTTAAAAGGCAATTGAGCTTAAATACAAAAATAAACTTTCATCTTGTTAAAAAATGTTTAAATATTTTTCTTTAAATTTAGACACACGCATTCATACTTCTCCCAGAGAGGATGGGCATGGCAGCAAGGCTCTTGGGCCTGGGTGTGGGGTTATGGAACAAAGGAAGAAAAGGGGACGGATTGCCTTGTCAGGGAAAAATAACTAAGGTACAATCTAAGACTATGGTTCATTAATTTCCGTTTCCCAACATACAGTAGGGGTTATCTAGCTTCAAGTGAGGTTAGGTAAGTGGGAAAGAAATATAGAGGAAAGGTATTTGCTTCCCCCAGAACCCACCCTCCTGGGGTTAAGGCAGCCCTTAATTCAAAATACCATTTGAAAATTCAGGAGTCAGTTCTTGTAGCCATAAAGTGGTGCTACTTTCCACATTCAATTAGGCCCCAGAAAACTTAAAACAATTAAGTCTAGCATTACCAACATGCTGCCTCTCATATGATTCAATTCTTCCTCCAAACTCGATTCGGAGAGCAACAGACATGAGCATCAGACAAATAACACAGGACAAGGCTTGAAACATACAATCCCAGAGAGGCAGACAGGCCCCGTGAGGCCAACGGGAAGGTGGGGGAAGAGGCAGCTGAAAGCAGCGCTGGGCGTCTTGCCTGCTCCAAGAGCTTTTCCCACCTGGAGCGAGGTATCTCACCCCTGGCTCTGCCAGGCTAACAGTCTTGAGCCACCAAGCTTTTAGGGGCCAAACTTGCAGAGAGATTTGGAGATGAAACACTGACTCAGAATTGGCGGGAGGAAAACGGCAGGAGCAGTACCCACTGGGGTCTCCAAGATAAAGCTAGATTCAAGATCATTTTTAAGGCTCGGTGCCTGTGGCTCAAGCGGCTAAGGCGTCAGCCACATACACCTAAGGTGACGGTTCGAATCCCCAGCCCGGGCCCGCCAAACAACAATGACGGCTGCAACCAAAAAAAAAAAAAAATGGCCAGGCGTTGTGGTGGGCGCCTGTGGTCCCAGCTCCTTGGGAGGCTGAGGCAGGAGACTCGCTTGAGCCCAGGAGTTGGAGGTTGCTGTGAACATGATGCCATGGCACTCTACCCAGGGGGATAGCTTGAGGCTCCATCTCAAAAAAATAAATAAATAAATAAATAAAAGATCATTTTTAAAAGGATTAAATCCTGCAAGGAACCAGTGAGGGACAAAGCAGCAGATGGAGGGGAAAGCCCCCTCAAGGGACCCCAGGAAGAGAGCCACTTCTTATACCCAAGCCAAGCAAGGAAAAGCAGTAGAGATAATCAATTTCCCTCGATCCCATCAAATGCATAGAGATCCAAGTGCGCTGCACCTTCTACCCTCCAGCAATGATGGCTCTCAGGGAAAACGTGGGCAGGGCAGCCGCCTGACTTTAGTTACACACTAAGGAAGAGTCAGGGAAGTGAGTGAACGGTGTGTACAGATGTTTCCTTAGTTCTCTAGCCTCACAGGAATACTTCTTGATTCTGCTGTTAACCTGAAAGAGCTGGAGGCCCTCTCTAGTCACATGTCTACCCCCGATGGAGAATGTGCAGGCATCAGTGCTCTCTTCAGGGGAGCCAAGCCTCTCTGATAGGAAGATAAGGGACTTATACTCAGGCTGTACACTGACATCCCAACCAATGTCTATGGCTCAATATATACCCACTTAGTAGACATAGTAATTATTTATTTTTACTCAATTAATACTTGGTGATTGACAAGTTTGGTGAAAGTACTCATAATGACAGCTCATTCAAGGGTCTCCATAATCTTGCAGTTATCTCTGCTACATTCCCATCTTCATGATGTCTGTTTTAGTCAGAGTTCCCAGACAAACAGAACCAATAGGACACACAAACACACTTACACACATGCGTGCATGCACACATGAAGATACATTGTCTTAGGTTGTTTTGTGCTGCTCTAACAGAATCCACAGACTGGGTAATTTATAAAGAACAGAAATTTATTTCCCATACACATGGAGGCTGAAAGTTCAAGATCAGTATGTTTGGTGTCTTGTGAGGGCCTGGTTTCCACTTCCAAAATGTTGCGTTAAATGCTGGATTCACTGGAGGGGGCAAACACTGTTCCTCACATGGCAGAACGGCAGAGAGGTGGGGACAGAGAGAAAGAGAGAGAGGCACATGCATGTGCAAAAGAGGCCAAACCTGCCCTTTTTAATAAACCTACTCTTGCAATAACAACAGCATTAATCCATTCATGGGGACAGAGCCTTTTCAACCCAATCACACTTCAAAGGTCCCACTTCCTAATACTGTCACAATGGCAATAAAATTTCAACAGGATTTTTGGAGGTTACAAACACTCAAACCGTATTGTGTGTGTATATATCTGTGTGTACATGCACACACAAACACACCGGGTGCCAAAAATGTCTACACATTTTGAGAAAGGAAAAAATTGTATTAAAATCGTAATACTCAAAATATATCAATAATGTATCTTATATAATGTATCTTCTATCTTTTGTAATTGCAAAAGTCAAATGTGACTAGAGTATTATAATTTTAATACAGTTTTTTCCTTTTTAAAAATATGTTATATAGGCTTGGTGCCCATAGCTCAATGGTTAAGGCACTGGCCACATACACTGGGGCTGGCAGGTTGGAACCCAGCCTGGGCCTGCTAAACAACAATGACAAGTGCAATAAAAAAAATACCTGGGCATTGTGGCAGGTGCCTGTAGTCCAGCTACTTGGGAGGCTGAGGCAAGAGAATCGCTTAAGCCTAAGAGTTTGAGGTTGCTGTGAGCTGTGATGCCACAGCACTCTACCAAGGATGACATAGTGAGACTCTGTCTCAAAAAGAAAAAAAATGTGTATACATTTTTTGGTACCCTGTGTGTGTGTGTGTATGTATAAAGTTCCAGCATCTACGTGTCTATTTTTCATACTTCATACTGCACGGGCTGGATACTTTTCAGATAGTATATACATATACACATAATATCTGGAAAGCACGTTATATATGAGACTCTAGAGCAAATGGGCTTAATAGACACTCCAGAACATTATACTCCAAAACTACTATATGTACATTATTCTCATCAGCATACAGAACATTCTCCAAGACTGATTACATCTTAGGCCACAAAACATATCTCAACAAATTAAAAAAAAAAACAGAAATTATACCATGTATCTTAAGAGAGACATGAAGAGATGGATTTGTTTTAGGGAATCGGTTCATGTGATTATGGGGCCTGGCATGTCTGAAATGCGTAGCAAAGGCCAATAGGTTAGAAACTCAGGTAAGAATGCATTTGTAATGTAGAATTTGAAATTCTCAGGGCAGAAGAGGCAGTCTGGAAACTCAAGTAGGGTTTCTATATTACAGCCGTTAGGCCACATTTCTTCGTCTTTGGAAAATCTCAGTCTTTGCTCATAAGGTGTTCAACTATTAGATAAGGCCCACCACACTATGGAGGGTGATCCGTTTCACTCAAATTCTATTTATTTAAATGTTAATCTCATCTAAAAATATCCCCTCACAGCAATATCTAGACTAGTGAGTGTTTTATCAAACAACTAGGCGCCATTGCCAAGTTGACAAATAAAACCATTGCAGTACCCATATACAGCCTGCTTTTGCTGCTCATTTAGGCCACTTACTATAATCCTTTGAACTATTTTACCTTGCACAAGCTGCACAGGTTTTGTACCCTCTGCCTGTTCCCCAAATCCTGCCAGACCTTATAATCATAGTCTCTCACATTTGGTCTACCCCGCTACTGCTTGGATTTAACCTGCTAGACCAGCAACAGCAGCCACTAAACAAAAAGAAGCCAATAACCTCTGTACTCTTGCTCAGGAAATTTCTCTCTTTCCAACTTGCTCGTGTATCAGCTCTGCTGGCTCCCCAAAGCGCTAGGCTTTGTGTATGGTCTCCCTTGTCTCATCTAGCTCTATGTAAGGCCTTTCTGACCTGCTGTTTCCTTGGGACATTGATTCCAATCTTCACTGTCCATCAACACTGGGCAGGAGGTTTTACGTCTGTGAAGCCGAGACATCGAGGAAGGAAGACTGGTTAACCTTTATGTGCATTATAGTTCTTAAAACACTTTCACATCCTCTACCCAGCAACTGATATTCCTTGACTCCACCTGAGAGCTTATAAATAAGCAAAGATATCATTTACACAAAGCCTTTTTGACAGATAATAAAATTGAGGTTCAGAAAGAGTAAGTCCTCAGCACGAGGACACACAGCTAACTGGTATTTATGCCCCTGTTTTGGGGCTGGAACTCTGGGTTATTTCAAAAAGCTAGAAGCACCTTTGAAAGGAGCTGAATACTACTGAGATGAATACTACTAATAGCAATTCCACTCTGGATTCATATGCAACTTTGTTTCCAAAAAGATCACAAAGGTAGTTCTCACCTTTCACCTAACTTTCTCTTGCTGGTCCAGGAATTTCTAACATCCCAGAGATACAAAAATTCTTCCTCATCATCAATCTCAGAATCTTAACTTGAACATAGCGTACAAAGTCATTGACTGCAAAATTTCAGAAGGCTATTTGTTAATTAGTGCATAGTGCACAAAAAACTAGACATAGTATCTTTCATCCTGAGGCATGGACCCACAAAGATAGGCACAGGTAGCTCAACCTGTCCAATATAGTCTTTGTAGGTCACTACTGAAATTTGGCTGGGGTTGGAATAGAGCAGCCTAGGGAAGTCTAAAACCCAGAGACCAGGCAGATCATGATGGCTGTGAGTTGAGAGTCTACAATAAGAGATGAGGAACAGAGACTGATAATCTGTCATGAAGGCCCAGGCATGAGTGACACAGCAATATCCCCAAAGGGCAGATGGAGCACACCTTAAGAGGGTCTTGTAATAAGCAGTAGGCAGAGGTCTAGGCAAGGCAGGCAGCAACTTCAGTGAGTATCAACAGTGAGCGGCAAAGAGCTGTGCTGGCTAGTAGAATATGAAGCATCTTGGAGTCTCATACGCAAGCTGTAGACAGATATTTCTGCAGGCAGGTAGGTGGGTAATCCCTGAGAGGTCTGGAAGTGGCCAAGCCCAGCCTCCAAGACTAAAAAAGGCAACAGAATTTCACTCCTCAATGGGCAAAGACACCAAGTATAAAATGAAGGCAAGGACTCAGGCTCTCTGTTAAAAGATTGTGGGTACCAGATAGGCAATAAGCTCCCAAATATAGAAGAAAATCAAGGGGGTGGTCACAGTGAGGTAAGAATCTGTTAGGACGGAGGGTAAAAGTCCGAGAACAACTTGTAGCTACACTGTCAATGACCTGCCTTTATGACCTTGGAATGTTGAATCTCTGTTGACTACAGGATGGGACTGAAAGCCTTGCTAGGTGGGATAAGGTAGGATGCCAGGAATAATTCTAGGAGCCACATAGGCTCAGTTGTGGGGAAAGAAGAACTGAGAGACTAAAAAGCCAATAGGCTAAGAGAACAGAAAGAGAGGAAGTTAGCAACTTAATGGGACATCTCAAGCAACTGGAAAAGGAAGAACATTCCAATCCCAAATCTAGCAGAAGAAAAGAAATAACCAAAATTACAGCAGAATTAAATGAAATTGAAAACAAAAGAATTATACAAGAGATCAATACATCAAAAAGTTGGGTTTTTTGAAAAGGTTAATAAAATAGACAAACCTTTGGCCAACCTAACCAGGAAAAAAGAGTAAAATCTCCAATCTCATCAATCAGAAACGGTAAAGATGAAATAACAACAGACCCCTTTGAAATCCAAAAAATCCTTAATGAATATTACAAGAAACTTCATTCCCCAAAATATGAAAATCTTAAGGAAATCAACCAATACTTGGAAGCACGACACCTTCCAAGACTTAGCCAGAATGAAGTGGAAATGTTAAACAGACCTACATCGAGTTCTGAAATAGCAACAACTATACAAAATCTCCCCAAAAAGAAAAGCCCAAGACCAGATGGCTTCACTCAGAATTCTACCAAACCTTCAAAGAGGAACTAGTACCTATACTACTCAACCTTTTCCAAAATATAGAAAAAGACGGAATACTACCCAACACATTCTATGAAGCAAACATCACCTTGATACCCAAACCGGGAAAAGACTCAACAAGAAAAGAAAATTATAGACCAATATTACTAATGAATATTGATGAGAAAATATTCAA
>NW_003852585.1:2821806-2831162 GCF_000181295.1 Otolemur garnettii
AAGTGAATCTTTCTAAAAGTAGAATATAAACGTCTTAACAAAATAAGAAAATGACATAAAGGCTATGTTAACCAGTTTGATGAAAATATTTCAAATTGTATATGGAAACAACACACTGTACCCCATGATAATAATAATGTATACAAGTATGATTTAATACAAAATAAATATAAAAAATAAGATATTTCAAATTGTATGTGATAACACCACACTGCACCCCATGATTGCATTAATGTACACAGCTAACATTTAATAAAAAAGAAAAAAAAGTCAATAGGCTCATTACAGGACTTGTGGAATAGACTGAATGATTCTATAACCAGAGGAAAGCCTGTCAAAACAAAACAAAACTCTGATCTAGGAATCCTGGGACATGGATCTCTCTTATCCCACAGGGCATCAGTAAGTATCCTCCATGGCCACATCAGAGGGAACTATCTCAGGATCCTAGAATGGGAGAGCTAAAGAGTTCAACCCCTCACATTTAAAAAAATGGGTAACCCGAGTCTGACCAAAGCAACAGATGCAGGCATGGGTGCAGAGAGAAGGGGACACTCATGCATTCTTGGTGGGACTGTATACTAGTACAGCCTAGTGGAAAGAAATAGGAAAGTCCTAAAAGAAATAAAAGTACATTTTACTTCCATTTGATCCTGCAATCCCATTACTAGGGAATCTACCTAAAAGAAAAAAAAAATATTTTACCACAAGGACATTTGCATTTGAATTTTTATAATAACACAATTCACAATGACAAAGTTGTGGAAATAGCCCAAGTGCCCTTTAACACATGAATGGATTAATAAGTACTGTTTTACGTACAGCATGGAATACTATTCAGCCATGAAAAGATGGAGATTTTGTAACTTTTGTAACAACCTGGACAGAGTTGGAGAACATTTTACTAAGTGAAGTTTCACAAGAATGTAAAAACAAGCATCATGTGTACTCAGTACTAAACTGAAACTAGCATATTAACAACTACATGTCCATATGACAGAAAAACTCAATTAAGTTCAAATAAGGGGATGGGGAAGGGGTTGGGTAAATTCCTACTCAACTGGTACATTGCATGGATATATGGCAAACTCCCTGAGTGAAGGACACAACTACAACTCAGACTTTAACCTTACAAAAGCACACTATGTTACCTAATCAAATGTACCCTCATATTAATCTGAAATTTAAAAAAATGGGGAACATAAGACCTTCTGAAGATCACATAATGGTTTAATCATAGAGATTGGGGATTAGAGCTCCTGCCTTCCAGTCCAAGGTTCTTTCCACTAAACTCTAAAGATGAATATTCCAACACCCACACAAATCTGAAGAGAGCTTTATGACATCCCAATTTCCATCTGTGCCTTGAACAATCAAGCTGATTTATATCCTTGGGTTTCAAAACACACATTTATCGAGATCGATCAAGGCAGTAGGGAGATTTCAGCGGCCACTATATATAATAAATTAACTTTCTTTCCAAAGCCTGACTTTTTGATTTAAAAAATAAAGGAAATTCCTATAATATGCACCCCACCACAAAGTGTGCTATATATAGCAAATTTCAGTAGCATGTTAATCTCTAAATTCCAATATTTCCCTGTTGCTATAGTTATAGTATCTGGTTAAATCAGAGTTCAGCAGCTGTGGGAAATGCTAAAACTGATTCCAGCCAACTTTGTGCTTTGTTTCTGAAGCAGGATAAGAAAATGGGAGCAAAACAGTCACATTCTCTCCCAGTCCCTCCTAGGAACAAAGCCACTTAACTAGTCTGGGTTAGACAGCACACTAACTCCCCATTTGGCAGCAGTACAACTGAGCCCTAAGTCCCAAGGTTCTAACTTGATGCTGTGAGCATCAAGATCTAGAACTGAGAGTTACACGTCAGAACACACTAATATGCCAAAGCTGTCATCTGCTCATTAAGAGAATCCCAATGCCTGGTGTAGTTGAATGCTTGTGTGTCAATTTTTTTAAGAACATAACCATTTGAGGATTCCTAGACAGGAAAAAATGAAAGCTTTCAAATAAAGTTATCACTTTGGGCTATACAGCTTTCCATTTTAAATTTCCATTTGGAACTACTATTTTTTAAGGATCTCTTTTACTTGATTTTCAAAAGAAATTGTCCTAGGCAAATTTCTTAGGTCTACACACTGGGGTCTAAGCTTTCTACACAGCTCTTTATTTCCTGGAGTCTGAATAGTGACTTGGTCTCTAAATGTTATTCTGAACATTTATGGACCATCATAAATATACATGACAGAGTATTTCCAAAGTTGTGACAATAGAATCAATATAGTATAAATTATGGGCAGGCGATGTAATGGCATACTATCTTATAGGACTAAAAAGTAGAGCTAGATTCACTTTTTAAAAGGCATTTAGTGGGTTTTATATAATCCTTTCTCTCAAATGTAAATTTTCTCTTCAAATTTGTAATGTTTTATGGGTTCAAGCTTTCTAGAAAATAAGATCTGTGTCTGCATTTAAATGGAATTTTCAAAAAAATCATACATACAGCAACTACTGAAGTTGTTCCATTCATGTATATACAAATTGGCAAAGGATACATCCTTGTAAAGAAACACTGGTTTCTAGTAAAATGACTTCAGAGCTTATGCCCTGTGTTACATTCAGTCTGGACTGGCAGACACAGCTATAAGTGACCACCTTTAAACTTGAAGACTTTCACTTGATCACATGGCTGAATCCTCACATGGCTCTGAAAGTCCTTCACTTGGACAGAACCAGAAGTGGTCATCATATAAGGCCAATGGCTCACCTAAGTCAGTACAGTTTCTACCTGGAAGTCCTCAGCTTGAGAGAGACATACACTCATGCGAAGCCTACTATTGTGATGTTTGGGGAGGCAACATAAATGTGAATTCTAGACATTGGAACTGTTTAGTTTTCAAATAAATGTCCACTGAGTGCTGTATCTCCCCATTTCTAATGCTTGAAACCCTGCATACATTGTGCACATCAGGAAGAATTTGGCCATTTTGCATTTCTGTTTAGACCAGTGCAATAGTATGATTATACGACATCAGTGCTTTATCACACAATAATATGCATTATTGGCCAATGCTATGATTTGGATATTTGACCCCTCTAAGTCTCATCTTGAAATTTGATCTCCAGTGTTGGAGGTGGAGCCTAGTATGAAGTGTTTGTCTCATGGTGGTAGGTCCCTCATGATGATTTGGTGCCATTCGCACGGGAATGTGAGTAAATTGTCATTTTTAGTTCCCACAAGAACTGGTTGTTGAAAAGAACCTGGTACCTCCCCCTCTCTCTCTTGCTTCCTCTCTTGCTGTGGGATCTGCACACAGTGGCTCCCCTTGGCCTTCTGCCATTAGTGAAGCAGCCTGAGTTTCTCAGCCAGAAGCAGAAACTGGTGCCATGCTTCTTGTATATCCTGCAGAACTGTGAGCCAAATAAATCTTTTTTTCTTTATAAATTTTCCAGTTTCAAGTATTCTTTTATCACAATACAAACAGATAAAGACAGCCAATATTTGCATTATTATTCCTACATGTCTTATTTACATTCTCATGTTGTATCCATGTTATTAAGACATTCAATGTACAAATTCCTTGAAATAATGGCAACTGATGCTCACTCACATCAATAAAAACTCAAAAAGACACAAAGTTGTAAGTTTGGATGATTATGGCAGGGATGCTTTGGAGATCAATCCAAGAATCTTAAGAGCTTTCTCATATAATTCCATAACATCTAAAATATATTTCTGAGTGAAATTTGCTGACAGCAGGTGATAAAAGGGTATTTTTTATTAGCTGGCTCTTCCTTGTTTCACAAGTTAAGAAAACACACGTAGAAAAGCACTGAATTGGGAATCAAAGTACCTAAATTAGTCTTTACTTTTCCACTTTCTAACTGGGGGACATTGGTCATGTCCCTTGCCTCTTCAAACCTCAGTCACTCCATTTTTAAAATGATGAAATTTTACTGGCTGATCTGTAAAGGCCCTTCCTACACCAGAGTCCATGGTTTCCTCAGATTTTCATTCTGCAAGCCATGGTGAGGGTCATGCTTAGTTTTCTCATGTTGGAGCATCATTATCAGCCTAACTCCCTAAAGGCTTAAGGTTCTGAAGTTGTGTGACCTGATGGCCTTTTAATTATCTTATTCTCAAATACTTTTGCATCTGATCTTTTTCCAGGTTTCTTTTAATTTTCAGTTCATTTCACGCACACCTCATTGAACTTATATGGACACACAAGACACAAGAGAAGAAACTAACACATTTTCCTCCATAGGAAAGTTTTTGTGTCCTCAGAGAAGATGGGTTGGTGGGAAACAATGTCAGTGGACGACCACTGAATGAACTTTAAGTGCTTACTCTAGATGAAGCAGTTTATGAGAACTGCTTTTAAGTATATAAAGAGCTCTCAAACTGGAAAAGAATTTGACATGGCCTGTGTGGCCCCTGGAAGTTTAATCTAGGACCAAGTAGTAGAAGATACTAGTTGATAGATGTTAGAGCAGCCTAAAGAAGAGCTTTCTAATAAAGCAGCCTGAAGATGGAATAAGCTTCCTGCAGATAGCATGAGTCCTCTTTCAGTGGAAGTCTTCAGAACAGAGGCTAGACAACCATTTGTTAGAGATACAGCGAAAGGTACCACAAACTTAGCCAGATAGCTGATCTTTGAGGTCCCTTCCAACTCTAAAATTCTGTGGGCTCATTTCTTCCTTCACTCCCTTTTCTCACATTCCCAGATAAAATTAACCACTTCCTTATTGGTGCAATGCTACCATATTCTAAACACTTCCACATATTGTATTCTGCAGTGGTGTATCAGATGAACTATGTATGTGGCCACATCTGAAAACACAGAATGCAAATGTGCCCTAAATGAATTTTCAACCTATAGGGTTTAATCTTCAATGTGGTACTGCGCTGAGTTTGTAAACTGTTTAGCTTCTTTAATAGTACTTCCCTATCCTTTGGTCTCAATTCAATTTTTAGATACTTAGGATGGGAAGGTTTTATTATTATGACTTTTTCTGAGAATCTTAAAACATTAGTTGCCACAGAATTCTGAGGAGAAAAATGTTGTTGTGAAGAAAAATGCAAATGGCTTGCTCATGGAATACAGTGAGTCAGTAGCAGATGAACAGGCATAATTTAATTTTACAGAGCTAGAAAATATGGAATAGAAATAGAAATAGAATAGGATGCTTTCCTCTTTCTAAATTATCATTTCTACTTCTTCCTGTCCCAGATTAAGGTCTTACTGTGTCAGGGTGGCAGGTTGAGAGCAGGTGAGCAGTAGGAAATAGTTACGATATGACAAGTTAGCAGATAAATGAACCATTATAGGAGCCTAGGATAAATGAAATGCCACACAAACTTGTGGGCAGAGCTAGATGGGAGGCCACAAGACCAATACAAACATCTGTATTTGTGCTTATGAACACACAGACTCACTCTGAAAGGACTCATAAGAAGGTGGTCATAGCAGTTGCCTCTAGAAGAGGGAACTAGGGGACGGTGGGATTAGCTAGAAGCAGGAGGCTTACATTCCATTGAATACACTTCTGTTTTATTTGCATTTGTATCATGTGGTCCATACCTTAACAAAAAATGTAGACAAGACCTTCAGAAGAAGACAAGTTATCAACTGTGAATAGTGAAAATGTTGATAGAAGAGCAACAGAGAATCAAGGGTCAAAAAATCAGCAAGGCTATCCTGACTTACGCAAACAAGGCCAGAGAACAGAGTAAGACCCTTGACCTTGATCCTGACCCCCAAAGAAGTACTTCCCAAATCACAGGTACCTACATTTGTTCCCATCACACCTTGCTGCAAATTAATCATGAGCAAGCCTGATCTGGATACCTACAACTTGTAAATGAGAATGGCCAGGCAGAAGTGAGCTAGGGAGCACAGGGGACCTTCTAGCAGAGGAACTAATTTGATAATCTGGTTCCTTGGTGCTGAAAAACACATTAAGCATGTTTTTATAAAAATTCTAACAAAATTTTTTAAAAAGTCTATGCAATAATGCAATTTAAATAGAGCTGGACACTTATGCCCTAAATGATGCCTCAACCACGTCTTAGCAACAGATAGTATATACACACACACGCATACATATAATGTAATATGTTTATCACCTTAAAAATTCAAAACTCTCAAGCAAGAGAAGGAGATAAAAGGAATCCAAATAGGGACAGAGGAGGTCAAACCCGCCGTCTTCACAGATGGCATATACCTGGAAAACCCCAGGGACTCAACTACAAAGCTCTTACAAGTGATCAAGGAATATAGCACTGTCTCAGGATACAAAATCAATACTCACAAATCAGTAGTCTTCATATATGCCAACAATCGTCAAGCCAAGAATAAGATCAAAGACTCTATTCCTTTTACAATAGCACCAAAGAAGATGAAATACTTGGGAATAATATATGTAACAAAAGACATGAAGGATCTTTATAAAGAGAATTATGAAACTTTGAGAAAGGAAATAGCAAAAGATGTCAACAAATGGAAGAACATAACATGCTGATGTCTGGGAAGAATCAACATTGTTAAAATATCCATACTACCCAAAGCAATCTATACATTTCATGCAATCCCCATCAAAGCACCAAAGTTATACTTTAAAGAACTTGAAAAAATAGTACTTTGATTCATATGGAACCAGAAAAAAACCTAAATAGCAAATACAGTTCTTAAAAATGAAAACAAATCTGGAGGCATTACATTGCCAAATATCAGGTTGTATTACAAAGCTATAGTGATCAAAACAGCATGGTACTGGCACAAAAATAGAGATGTAGATCTACGGAATAGTATACAGAATCTAGAGATGAACTGAGCCACATATCATCATTTAATCTTTGATAAGCTTAACAAAAACATGTAATGGGGAAAAGAGTCCTTATTTAACAAATGGTGCTGGGAGAACTGGTTATCCACATATAGAAGACTCAAACTGGACCCGCACCTCTCACCATTGACAAAAATTGATGCTTGTTGGATAAGAGATTTAAATTTAAGACAAGAAACAAAAAAAATTCTAGAAAAGAGTGTGGGGAAAACACTTGAAGATATTGGCCTGGGAAAAAACTTTATGAGGAAGATACCCCTAGCAATTGCAGCAACACCAAAAATAAATAACCAGGATCTGATCAAGCTAAAAAGCTTTTGCACAGCTAAGGGTACCACAAACAAAGCAAAAAGACGGCCCTCAGAATGAGAGAAGATTTTTGCATATTATGAATCTGACAAAGGCCTGATAATTAGAATCTATAGAGAGCTCAAATTAAACAATAAGAAAAATACAAACAACCCTCTCTATAAATGGGCAAGCAATTTGAACAGAAACTTCCCTGAGGATGACAGATGAATGGCCAACAAACCCATGAGAAAATGCTCATCATCTTTAATCATCAGAGAAACACAATCAAAACCACTCTAAGATATCTCCTAACCTCAGCAAGATCAACCCACTTCACAAAGCCCCAAAACACCAGATGCTAGTGTGAATGTGGAGAGAAGGGAACACTTCTACACTGCTGGTGGGATTGCAAAAACTACAGCCTTTTTGAAGAGAAGTATGGAGAATCCTCAAAGATCTAAAAGAAGGGGGATTCTGGGAAGATGGTCGACTGGTAGCAACCCTGGTCAGAGGCTCCTGAACAAAGGAAGAAAAACTGGTTGGAATCAGAATCTATGAAGCCAAAGACGGGGAGCTGAGCCCAGAAAGAAGTTCGGCAAGCTATAAATCCAAGGAAGATCATTTAAGAACATAAAATACAGGTACAAAGCGGGCCCCAGAACTGCTTACTAGACCCACCCCCCTCCCGCGGGTGGTGGGCGGCCGCAGAGAAGCCCCCTGTGCCAGGCAGCCACAGAAGTACTTGCTAGAGCTTAGCGCACCCCCGCCGGTGGCGGCAGAAGAGTCCCCCACTCTGGGAGGGCCTAGAACTGCTTGTTAGAGCCACGCACCCCACGGGCAGCAGAGAAGCACCCTGCCCCAGGGCTCTGGGCAGGTCCAGAACTGATTGCTAGAGCTGCAAGCTTCCCGCGGGCGGCAGGTCGCCCGAGTGGAGTTCCCCTGCTCCAGGCAGCCACAGAAGTACTTGCTAGAGCTTAGCGCACCCCTGCCAGTGGTGGCAGACGAGTCCCCCGCTCTGGGAAGGCCTAGAACTGCTTGCTAGAGCCACGCACCCCACGGGGGGCAGAGAAGAACCCTGCCCCAGGGCTCAGGACAGGTCCAGAACTGGTTGCTAGAGCCGCAAGTCTCCGGCGGGCAGCGGGTGGCCGGAGTGGAGTTCTCCTGCTCCAGGCAGCCACAGAAGTACTTGCTAGAGCCTAGCGCACCCCCGCAGGTGGCTGCAGATGAGTCCCCCACTCTGGGAGGGCCCAGAACTGCTTGCTAGAGCTGTGTGCTCCATGGGCGGCAGAGTAGATCCCTGCTCCAGGGCTCTGGGCAGGTGCATAACTGCTTGCTAAAGCCGCACACCTCCTGCTGGTGGCAGGTGGCAGCAGAGGACTTCCCACTGCTCTGGGCAGGAACAGAATCACTTGCTAGAGCCCCCGCACACCCCCACAAGTGGCAGCGGACCAGTCCCCCACCCTGGGAGGGCCCAGAACTGCTTGCTAGAGCTGCACACCCCACAGGCAGCAGAATAGATCCCTGCTCCAAGGCTCTGGGTGGGCATAGAACTTCTTGCTAGCACACCTCCTGTGGGCCACAGGTGGCCACAGAGGATTTCCCCTGCTCTGGGCAGGCACAGAACTACTTGCTAGAGCCTCGCACACCCCACAGGCAGTGCCAGAGGAGTCCCCCACTCTGGGAGGACCCAAAACTGCTTGCTAGAGCCATGCACCCCACAGGCAGCCGAGGAGATCTCCGCTCCAGGGCTCTGGGTGGGCCCAGAACTGCTTGCTAGTGCCACGGGTGTCTTACGGGTAGTGGTGGAGGAGTCGTCCGTTCCAGGCAGACCCCAAACAGCCTTCTAGAGACATGCACACCCCACGGGGTCCAGCGGAGGAGTTCCTTGCTCCAGGCACCTGTGCTGGGTGGGCCCAGAATTGCTTGCTAGAGCCACGCGCACCCTGCAGGAGGCGGTGAAGGAGTCTAGCGCTCTGGGAGGGCCAAAAACTGTCTATTAGAGCCACGTGTGTCCCACAGACGGAGGTGGAGGAGTTCCCCATTCTGGCTCCCAGGCTGGGAGGGAATAGATCGGCTTGCTAGTGCCACACACGTCCAACAGGCCACGGTGAAGGAGTCCTCCACTCCCCCCAGCTACTCTGGTGGGGCCGAAATAAGACTGATCTGATCGCTTGCATACCCTACACTACCGCTGCCAT
>NW_003852585.1:2837480-2895582 GCF_000181295.1 Otolemur garnettii
AATATACATGTTCTGTACATAGTATCAGATTTAATAGATAATTAGAACAACTGAATGTGTTTATAAATTAATGTGTCAAAGAAACCACAAGATAAATTAGAAAATACGAAAATAATAAAAATTAAAATGAGAAAAAAAAAGTTCTAAAAGAAGACTTTCCATTAGACCTTGCAATCTCATTACTAGATATCAACTCAGAAGAACAAAAATCATTTTACCACAAAGACATTTGCACTAGAATGTTTATTGCTGCTCAATTTATAATTGCCAAGTCATGGAAGCAACCTAACTGGCCATCAACCCATGAATGGATCAACAAACTGTGGTATATGTATAGCACAGAATATTATTCAGCCATTAAAAAAGATGGTGACTTTACATCTTTTACATTTACCTGGATGGAGTTGAAATACATTCTTCTTAGTAAAGTATCACAAGAATAGAACAATAAATATCCAATGTATGCCATACTAATATGAAATCAATATATAAACAATTACATGTTCATAAGAACAATAAAATACTAATATAGGCCAGTTTGGAGGTAGAGGGACACGGGGGTGGGGGAGAGGGGAGGACTTTTGGCAGAAGGAGGGAGGGCATAAGGTGGGATCTCACCTAATGTGCTCATTGTGAGGGTGTATAACACACCCCCTGGGTGAGGGGCTCTTCTACAAATGGAACTTTACCCCGGAAATGAGAACAATGTAACCTAAAACTTGTACTCTAATATTTATTTCAAAAAATACAAAGAAATACTAAATATTAAAATAAAAAAATTGTGTTCAGACTTCAGTAGGACTTTAAAAGTCACAAAGTTCAATGTCATCAGATGTTTGAATGCTCTCTATGGTTTCCCTACCAAGCTGTTAGCCAGTCACTACTTGAACTCCTTCAGTAACAAGGAACTCACTATGTAATTAACCAGCCCATCCCAGTTCTGGATGGCATAAAGTCATTAGAAAGTTTTCCCTTGTGTTGCAGCCAGTAATCTGACTTGTAGACATTTAAATCCACTGGTCCTGATTCTGTTTTCAGAGCATATACAGAACCAGGCTGCTCTTTGCCATACATGTCAACACTTCAAGTTTTTGATGCTGCCATAATAATCCTCAACCTCTCCTCTTACTTGAGTGATTTATCTCCACTTATTTCCACTGTTTCTTATACAACTGGGTTACAAAGACTCCCATATCTTGGTAACTTTCTGAATGGACTCTTGTTTGTCTTAGGGGCCTTGTAAGGTATGATGTGAACACAAGAAGTAAACAGAATGGGTGTATGCAGGTATGGACCTCTGCCACCTGTCCTCTAGGCGCTAGACTTCAATAAAGTGGTTTGAGGTCATGTAAGTCTTTTGGAGCACCAATATGAACCTGCTAGATACTACTGGTCTTTCCTTGAATTGAAACCCTTAAGGCTTTTCCCCACTTACTAATGTTAAATCCAGTCATCCTGGTATGGTTCATTGTGGATTGAAAACTTTTCCTGTTACATTTCATCCTCTTTACTGTCTGAAAGCCATATTGCCTTCACTAGCTGCCCAGATCCCTCTCACCTATGAATTTCATCACAGGCCATCAGTGGTCTATTCATGTTACTCTTGACAGCACTGAACAGGACAGAAGAAGGGATAGTACACTGAGCAAAAGCATCAGCAACCTCTCTCTGAGAACATCAGTCCATACATCAGTATCTGTCACTGAAGGTTCAAAAAGTGCACATTTCTCTACCTTTCCCTTAATAGATGACAAAAGCCTGTGAATTTTGGAAAGAAATCTTCCTCACAAATACAAAGTAGTCATATTATTTGAACTCATATTTACTTTTCTCCAAGGGAATAAAAATCTTTGCAAACATTTGTTACTTTTACACTTGCCTGAAGAAAGTAAACAATCTTTTATTTGTAAAGTGGAGCCATTCCTTCATACATAAATATTTACCGAGTGTCTACCTATGTACGTACTACCAGTCTAGGAGTTAAAGATAAACAATGAACAAAGGCAAAATTCCCTGCCCTCCTGGCACATGCACTCTAGTGGGACTCAGAATCCAGATGAACACTCTTGATGTACCAAGGATAAGCTAATGATTAATGTTTCTCTTCAAAGTGAAGTCTAAGCAAACAGTCCAGTCTCTGCTGAAAGAAGGCCTTTGGCTTAGGCAGTATTCTGATACTGTTCATCTTCAGTAAGCCCCACAGAAAGTTTTATGAGCATCTGGGAGGTGCCTGTTGTGTAGCCAACACCATGCTCGAAGCCATCAGAATCAGTGGGGAGTTAGTAAGGTTGTCTCTGCCTTTCCAATAAAGCTGACCATCCAACCAGAGAGCTAAGCCTGAATTTAGGTTTCTAAATGTGGTTACAGAAATATAGGATGAAGGATATTTGACTTGAGAGTACATTTCTTCAAAAACTTGCTCACTGTGAGACTTTGAAGAATCTCTTCCCCTGCTCTGGGAGCCAGTCCCTCCCACATAGAATGAAGGTTACACTGGCAGTGGTTCTCAGTGGTGATAGTACTGTCCCCTTAGGAGGCATAAGGAAACATACAGGGGGAGGGTTTTGTCAATCATTATAATGACTAAGGGGGTGCTTCTGGCATCTAGTTGGTGGGAACAAAGTATGCTACATGTCTGACATTTCACAGGTATATCAGTCCCCTACAACAAAGAATGTCCCACCCAAAATTCTAATAGTGTCCCCATTGAGTAGCATTGGTAGATCATCCCTCTAAAGCCCCTCCCAACTCTCTTTATGACCTGGAAATTTAGCTGACCATGAAAGTGTGATTGGACTGTCAAACTACCAATCCAAATTACTAATGCTACTTTACTAGCAAAAGATTTCACTGTTTATTTGGGGACCACCAGCATCACAATTGCCTGTAATGCTTGTTAAAACACAGAGTTGTAGGTTCTACATTCTGCATGAAATGTACCCAAAGCCCTCCAAATTACCATGCATCCTGTTGGCCACCTCTCCTAAACTCTCCTCACCTGAGTTTTCTACCACTCCATTTTGCTGTTTTTTCTCCTGCTTCTCTCACTTCTCCTTGGTTTTCTTTATTGACTTCCTTTATAGTTCTGCTCTCTAAATCAGCAATTCTCAGGCCATGACCAGGCACTGAGCTATTCATTCATAGCCCTGCCATCAAAGAGCTCAGTCTTATCTCGAGTGATTTATGACTGGCATACTTCAGTCATACATGAAATGCATAGACAGAAGAACATAATTATATTAATTAAAGCAATGGACAGGCAATGAATGCCTAAGTGCCCTGGGAGATCAAAGAGAGATATTGTCATGCCATATGATACCCAAATATACTACCCTAACCTCTTAGATCAAAGAACCAGAGGTGAGAGTGGAAGATGAAGGTAGGATTGGAAGAGTGTATGCAAAAGTGCCTTCATACTACCTCCCAGGATAGTGAAGAGATGGATTATGCTAAAAGTCTTGTTGCTGAAATATTGACTCAGTCCTTTGCATTTCCCTTATATCCTGGGACTGAGCCAGAGTTGGAAAGGGAAGGCAGGATTGCAGCTACAGTGAAGAAGACTATGTTAGTGGTCATGGGGCCTGGATTCTCCAAATGAGGAAATCAGGTAGCCATATGACCAGAGTTCACAAGTTCCGATAATGATGTGGTCAAGGTCAGCCGTGAAAGCAAACCACCATCCCCATCTAGGAAAGTTCTCTGACATAAATGATATACAGGAGATAAAGGAGTCAATAATGCCTTCTTTAAATACAGAAGTCAATACACTGTGATGGAATATGGGTAAAATACCATTTTCTTAGCAATTACATGATAAGCAGTACACTTAAAACAACTACAAGGTCTTGATCATTAGCCCCAATTTTACAGATAAGATTAGGCTCAGAGGGATAACATTAGCAAGTAGAAGGGACTCTTCAATGTCCATCGCATCTGATGTCTGATGTCAAAGATCATGCTTTTTTTTATTATTCTAAGAATTTGGGATCTAGAAATCATATTTAAGCAAAGTCAATAATGGAAGGAGAGCCTACCAGGAAGGATCAATGTACCTGCCAAGTAGGTCCATCAGAGCATGGCAGAGGGTAAGGTGTATCTGCGTAGGATAGGCCTAGCTCACAGGATTCAAATCAAGTGCTCCCACAAATTATTCTAAAGGATAGGACAAGGCAGGCAATGGAAACTGAGATTCATCTATCAACAGGTTCATACTGAAGTCAACAGTTAATGGTAGAAATGATTGAACTTGGATGTGAGAGCCACTACCCTACAGCCCTTAGACATCAGACAGACCCAGGGATGATAAAAGGCTAGCATATTCTGGATGGCAGCAAAAAGGATCACCTGGGCCCAGATGCTAACTCTCTCTCTATTGTTTCTTAATGGAAAGCATCATGGCCCAGCCTGGTTAAATTTTAAGGGGGCTTTAACAATAAAAGAAATGACATTTTTCTGACATACCTTCATCCACATGTTCAATGAATGTACCATCACTAGTCATTCATGCATGTAATAAACATTTATTGAGGTGCTATTATATCCCAGACAGCATGGAAACAACAGAGAAGATGGCATACGCCCTACCATTGGCTGTGTGAATCAGAGTTAAGCACATTTTTGAGGACTTGATGTATTTGTAATGATTCTTCCATTATCTGCTTTCACTACCAGACTGGAGAGCTATGTGTGTAGGGAGCAATTGTATAGGTAAGAATCACCCCAGTATCTGTAGCCCCTCAGAAAAACCCTGATATACATCTGACATTCCCATTCCAAACATGTCTATTGGATCAACAATATATCTCTTGGGAGAGGCAGTTGATAAGTTGATTGAATCCAGGATTATGATAAAATATGAAAAGTATAGAAATGCTGGCGATAAATGGGGAGAAAGGAGATTAAGGGAGTCCAGAGGAAGACAAAGAAATGCAACTAGGATGTGGGTAGTCAAAAAAACTTTTCCAGAAAGAACAGTTCACTCCCCCCACACACACACTGGATTCAAAGAATGAGCAGGAGTTAGTAAAGCAAAGAAGAGGAGAACAGTCCTAGTAGATTGAACAGAAAAGCCAATTACTAGCTCTGATTGAACTAGCTTAAATAATTAGTAATCACCTAGCAACTCCTCAGTCAATCAAACAATTCTATTTTAACAAAGCAGAATGATGGAGGGAGCTTATAGGATGTAAGAAGGAACATCGTGCATGTATATATGCCAGCAGTGTTGGTTGTTTTCTTGTGTGATGCTTTGGAATGCTGAGCAGGAGATGGGAGGTTGACACAGGAACTCACCAGGAGAGCACAATAGAATAATCCCAGGCTCTCAGTGCCTCAATCATGAAAGGTATTCACTACATTGCTCAACAGGCTTTCCAGTCACTTCTTCAAGGTGACAGAGGCCCCTAGATTACTTGTTGACCAGTCCATTTCTTGCTCCAGTGGTATATAATCTCCTTGAGCATAGCAGCTCTGGCTGGCTGTCATATGCTAATGATGTCTTCCAAGTCTCTGCTATTTCTTTCACTGAGAGGTGGGATCTCTCTCCCCTTGAATCTGGATAGGTTGTCAAAGACTTTCTTGCCTGAGAAATTGCAGTGGAAGTGACATACATTCTGGGACTTCAGAGGTTGGATCATAAAAGACAAGGTATTTTCCTGACCTGGGCCACTAGAATACAAGAGCTCAGGGTTCTTGGAGCCCTGAGCTGCCACATAAGAACTCCAATCGCTCTGAGGCCACCATGTTGGTGAGGACAAATGTGACGCTCTAGTTGACAGGGTCAGCTGAGCCTAGCCTTGTAGCCATCTTTGCTGAGGCACCAGCCATATGAGTGAAACTGTGGGGTCCCTCTGGACCAGACCCTTAGCCAGCTGAATACCACCTGAGTGATGTGTATTGATTAAAAGATCACCTAAATGACTCCTGCCTGAATTCCTGAATTATGAGATAAAGTAAAATAGTTGTTGCATTGTGCCACTAAGTTTGAGGGTGGTTTATTGTGCAGCAATAAACAAGCAAAACATTGTCTCAGTCACCACTACATCAATGGTGCTGGTATTCTATCTGGCACATAGTCAACTTTCACCCCGAATTCATTGACTGAAGGAATGAATACCAGAGAAAAGGATAAGGAAAATGGCTAGCAGAGAAAGATAAACATAATTTACAAGTGACAATTGTTATGTGTTGAGACAAATTCAGATAAATGAGTAGACTTTTCTAAATCACATGGTACCTACTCTGGTAAACTAACCAGAGTAGACATTTAACTTAAATTCTTCTGGAGGGAGTCAGAAAAGAACAAGAAGTCTTTACACTAGTTCCCTACCAAGAAGTCCAGCTGCCCAGTGGCTGTCCTTTTATCCCAAAAGCTCAGGTTTTTCTGATTCTCATGATATAGACCCAGTCTAGATATAATGAATATGCTTTCCTTTTCTTCACCATAAGACCTTTGTACTTCCCTGTAAGGGATTAACTCTAAAATGGCCAGCTAGAAACTTTGAACAAGAGAATAATTACCAAAAGAATGGGGTTCCAAGTTTGGCTCCAGAACAAGAGTGACTCACTTTCTAAAGTGTAATACAGACTATGCCTCCTAATGGAAGCATATGGACTTTCATTCTAAATGTCACTATGTTTTACTTCCCTCACTTTTAATTGCCTGAAGTTCAGACCCAAGTCCAATCAGTAGCCTATTGTTTTTTGCTTCCTGGGAAGCAAATAGTAGCTGAAAGAAGAGCTGGTGAAGAATTGGGTGGGGTTGGAAATCTGAATCTTGGCATGATTCTTATGAATTTTCTTTTCCATTTTATTCACCTCCTTCTGGCTCCTGATGTTATCAGCAATTTCCCAAGACAGAGAAAACTCAGACTTCCTCAAAGAGTTCAACCGCCTCCCTTAGCAAAATTCAAAATGGGGAGACCAGATGCCCAATAGAAACTCTGCTCCTGTGTTTGCATCCAAGGAAACTTATACAAAGGAAATACACTGGCAGGCCTCTTTCATTTCTGCCTTCCTCTAGTTGGCTACGAAGCAAAATCCATGGTGATCCCATCCAAAATCTGAAATGCACAGGACACTCTTAGAGCCGATGAACAAGCAGCAAAGGAAAGAGAAAATCAAGCCATATTTGATGTATTGAAAGGCAAGAGCAAACCAACACCAAAAAAAAAAAAAAAAAAAAAGGATGATGAGCTGTTAATGAAAAAACAGAACATAAAAGCAGACTTTCTTTAATTTTCTTATCAAACACAGGGTTTATGGTTGCGTGGTGTTAATTTCCAAATAGTACAAATGGTGAAAAAAAACCAAACCTATATTTTTCTACCTTACACTGCTAACCTGGATTCCTACGGATCTTCTGAAACCACATCTCTTTGACTTTATGTTAAGCTGTTGAGAATTTTGAAATGAGAAGCCAATGGCTTTCTTACCCAAGTACTGGAAGGTAACACTGTATAGTTTTACAGATTCAAAATGTAGACACAGTTCAAAAAGAAGTGAACTTGGAGTCAAGAAACCTGAACTATTGGTAGCACTTGTAACTCAGCGGTTAGGGCGCCAGCCACATACACCAAGGCTAGTGGGTTCAAAACCAGCCCAGGTCAGCTAAAACAACAATGACAACTGCAACAACAAAAAAAATAGTCGGGTGTTGTGGTGGGTGCCTGTAGTCCCAGCTACTTGGGAGGCTGAGGCAAGAGAATTGCTTAAGCCCAAGAGCTTGAGGTTGCTGTGAGCTGTAACGCCACAGCACTCTACCCAGGTTGACAACTTGAGACTCTGCCTCAAAAAAAGAAAGAAAGAAAGAAAGAAAGAAAGAAAGAAAGAAAGAAAGAAAGAAAGAAAGAAGGAAAAAAACCTGAACTCTAGTTCTGCTTATGCCATTAACTGACTGTGTTATCCTAGGCCAGCAGTTCTCAACCTGGCCAGGAATTGTATTAAAGGGCCGCAGCATTAGGAAGGTTGAGAACCACTGTCCTAGGCCTTCCCCTTCCCTCCTCTAGGCTTAAGTTTTCTCAACTGCAAAGTGGAGAACTTGGGCAGACAGTGTTTAAGGGCTCCAAATTTCAAATACAATCAAATTTTCATTATCCAAGGCTAATTTCTTATACTAGTGCACCTTCTCTGTGGTTATCTTTGCCTTCAAACCTACGTCTAGCACCACTGTTGATTAGTGCTTTCCCTGTTTAATTAAAGCTTTGTTATTATTTCAAGGTATTGTTTATACCGTATTCAGAAACTTCCTTGGAAACCCACACCACCTTTCATGTTGTGAAAGAAGTCTCAGGGGGCAATGCTTGTATCACTCTATGATAACTAACAGATGAGGGGCATGTATCCAGGATTAAGTACAAAATCACAATCAGCAAATAATATTAAGTGTGCACTCTGTGCAAAGACTTTACAAGGATCAATCTAATCCTTAAAACAGCAATAAAGATAATAAAGCAATAAGTTGTTGATGAGAACCAGACACTTCACTTGACATTCTGAAATATGTGATCTCTGAAAGTAAACACTGCATAGCATTTGCCACCTGCCAGGCTCTAAGTGCTTCCTATATATTAACGTCTTCAATATTCACATTGATCCTATGAGGAAGGAGGTTATTATTAAAGCTATAAGTGAGGAAATCGAGGCACATGATATTCAGTAACTTGACAAAAGTCATACAAGTGAATCAGTAACAGAGCTAAGAATTAAATTTATGAAGTCTGATTCATATAACTCTATAAAAAACATAATCTCTGGCTGGGCACAGTGACTCATGCCTATAATCCTAGCACTCTGGGAGGCCTAGGTAGGAAGATCACTTGAGTTCAGGAGTTCCAGACCAGCCTGAGCAAGAGCAAGACCTTGTCTCCACTAAAAATAGAAAAACTAGCTGGGTGTTGTGGCAGGTGCCTACAGTCCCAGCTACTCAGGAAGCTGAGGCAAGAGAATTTCTTGAGCTTCAGAGTTTGAGGTTGTTATTAGCTATGATGCCAAGGCACTCTACCTAGGGCAACAGTGAGATTCTGTCTCCAAAAAAAAGGTAATATCCTATAACTAGCTGAAGATTAGCTGACAAATTTACCTAAAAACTCCACTGGCTTAACACAATAGTCTACTTCTCAGTCATGCTACATGTCCATTGTAAGTTGGTGAGACTCTGTGTTCCCAATAGTCACTTAGGACCCCTGAACTGATGGAGGCTCCACCATAGAGGTTGCTGGTAGTTGCCCCAGCAGGAGTAAGAGAGCACGTGGAGGCCACATACTTGCTCTTCTCTGCTTCATCCCAGAAGTGAAACAGGTTATTTTCTTTACAGTTCATTGGCCATATATAATCACATAGCCCAACCTAACTACAGGGCCTGGAAAGTTAGTCTTTCGTGTCCCCAGAAGGAAAGAACCATGTGTTAGTAAATACTAGTGATGTCTACCACATGCTGCAATTATCAGAGCAGCCAACTAGGTAGATGTTCAGGATCCTCCTGGAAATCAGGACCCTTTTAGCAAAGAAGAAGGGAATAGCAATTTAACAGGTAAGTAACAGTGTCTATCATATAGCCTCATCTTAAGATGAAGGACCTAAGATTAGAGAGGTTTGATATTATATTCAAGGTCACACCAAAAGAAGGTAGAAGAGTCTAAATTTAAACCATAGTCTGACTTTCTTCACTCCAGTAAACTCTGCTAAAGGCAGAAATAAATTGTTTCATGATCTTTGTTCAAAAATGCATGGATGATAATGAGATAGTTCTGCTATAACATTTGTATCAATCAGGGTCCTGATGGGAAACACAGAGCACATTCAAAAAGGTATAATTGAAGGTGCGGGCCAGGTTAAGGGGACCAACAAGGTATGGTGCAGTAGTCCTGGGACAGTAGCAGCCTCCCCAGGCCTGAAGTGGGAAAGAGAGTAGTGTTTACCAGAAGCTGGGAAAATCTGTGGCTGCCAGAGAAGGGCAGCACCCCGAACAGAAGGTGTGATACAAGGTAGAGGAACGCAACCCTTGCCAAATGCGACTTGGCAGAGAGGCAGCTAGAGAAAGAAATACCCAGACCTCCCAACCCTCTTCCCCTCCCATCCTTTCCTCCTCCCCCACTTCCATTACCTTCCATTTTCAAAGCCAACTAGAAGCCAGAGGACAAGGGAGCCTGAGTCTCCAGGGGTACAGAGTGGGCTAGAGAAGGGTAGAGAGTGGAGCTGGAGTCACAAACTCAGAATACTAATGACAGTAGCTTTCCTTCATTTCATTGATTCACTCATTTATTCATTTACCATGCCCAGTATTAGGCAGTGCTAAATACATTTTAATTTCCAGCACCATTAAAGTTTTATCTTTAAAATTTGGATTTAAGCTTGTCACCTATCCAAGTATAATGCTATTTGTATTTAGAAGACTAGAGGTAGATTTTAAGGCCATGTTCAGCTCAGCATGAGGTAAAGAAAACTACGTTTTAAAAATTCTTTCACAGTTTGACTTGTGGTTAAACATGGCAGATTGACCACATGTGATTATCTCTCTCTCTCCTGAAGCCCCATTAAAGGAATTAAAATTAACACAAATTTAAAAAAAAATGTGAGGGGTGAAAGGAAGGGGGAGAGAGAGACAGATAGAGTTTACACAGATTAAGAGACTAGGAAAGGAGACATCAGTGCATGAGAATTGTCAACAAATGTTTTGAATAGGGGAAGTGGTTGGAGGGATGCATATTGATTTAAGGAGTATAGAGGAAGTTAGAACGCAAGTGCCTGTAGAAGGAGATGTCAATGAAAAGTGAACCAATTAGCTGCCCCCAAGGAATTTTGGAAGGCTTATGGCTTAGAAATACCAGGTACTGCAGCAGTCAGGGTAAGACACAGGAGACAGGAATTTTCTGCTGTCTATATGGGACAGCAGTCTCCCACATCTACTTTACCTCATGCAGCTGGCCAGTTAACTATTTTCTCCTTTCCTTTGCCCCAGGAAATAAGAGATGTACCCTGTAAATGCACTGAATCTGATCATATTCAGAGCACCAGGAACATCAGGTGTATAGAAGGTGGGGTGAGGCGGATGGCAGAAAATTAGGTGGAAGTCTACATATGGAATGGCAAGAACCCAGCCAGCCTCGCTCTGATCCCAAAATACCTGCAGACAGACTAGATGATTCTACCCTTGAATAAGAGAAGGTCACCAGAGGAAAGTCCTCCATATACTAGCATCTATAAGTCCTTCTACAAAAGTCAGTTGCTGCCTGATTAGCCCACAGTGAAGCCCACTAGTTGACAAACTCTGCCTTCACATCCAGTACTTCACTTAGCTTTTGAAGGCTCCTCTCTTAAATATGAATACACAGCCAAGGATCACAAGACATTTGAGGAAAGCCTTCATCCAACATGAGAGAAACCAAATCAAACAAACTGAAAAATATAACCCAGAAAAAACAGAAATGATACAAGAACAGAAAAAATGTAAAAAAAAAAAAACCAAACAACTGTAATTAGGTAGGGCACAGTGGCTCACCCCTGTAATCCTAACACTCTGAGAGGCCAAGACAAGAAGATTGCTTGATCTCAGGAGTTGGAGACCAGCCTGAGCAAGAAGGGGACCATCTCTATTAAAGACAGAATAACTAGCCATGCCTTGCGGTGGGTGCTTACAGTCCCAGCTACTCAGGAGGCTGAGGCAAGAAGATCGCTGGAGGCCAAGAGTTTGAGGCTTCTGTGAGCTACGATACAATAACACTCTATCCAGGGTGAGAGAATGAGACTCTGTTTCCACAAAAACTGTAATTAATATCCTTAGAAACATAGAAAAATGTCTATCCATAAACTTAAATACGACATTATGAAAATGGAAGACACAAAAATCAAGCAAATTTGTGGACACTGAAAATATGATAATACAATGGCCAA
Source organism: Otolemur garnettii (assembly GCF_000181295.1). NCBI lineage: Eukaryota > Metazoa > Chordata > Mammalia > Primates > Galagidae > Otolemur > Otolemur garnettii. The sequence goes on from NW_003852585.1 coordinate 2,849,370, forward strand.
AAAGGAAGTAGGAAGATTTAAATAAGGAAATCACCCCAAAAGTAGAACATAAAGACCAAGAGAGAAAAAAAAAAGTAGAGGAACAATCCAAGAGGTCTAACATCCAAATAACTGAAATTTCAGAAAGAAAAAAAAAAAAAACAGAGGGGGAAAAGTATCAAAGGAATAATATAAGAAAATTTCTCAGAAGATAGGACATAATTTCCACATTTAAAATTCCCAAAAAAGGATTAGTAAAATGAATGCATACAGATTTACACCAACTCACACCATTACAAATCATTGAAATACTATGGATTAAAAGAAGATCCTAAAATGTTTCAGAGCTAAAAAAGAAAAAAATACCACTTTTATACATAGGGCAAGGAATCAGATTGGCATCAGACATTTAAATAATAATACTGAAAACCGAGAGATGATGGAGCAATGCTTTCAAAATTCTGGGGGAAAAAATCAACCTATAATCTCATATGCAATACAGCTATATATTTCTTATGTTAAATTGTATTATTTTGCTAGTAGAAGAATTACTCTTTCGTGTTCATGGACATCAGGCTTAGCCATAAGGCTTGATTTTGCCAATGAAATGCGAATAGGGGGCAGCACCTGTGGCTCGAGGAGTGGGGCGTTGGCCTCATATATCAGAGGTGGCCGGTTCAAACCTGGCCCTGGCCAAAAAAAAGAAAAAGAAAAAGAAATGTGAATAAAAGTGATGTGATGCATTCCACGTCTATCTGGAAGCCTTGTGAGTCATTACTGGTTTTGTTAACGTACTTTTTCCTCTGCTGTGACAAATCAGGTCTCCCAGAGAAGGGCTGATCTATCAGCCTGGGTCTTAGAGGGAAAAAGATCTGGATAGAGCTACCACTGACCCAGGAAGAATCCACTATAAAAGTAAGAAAGAAACCTTGTGGCACAAACCGTTGCAGTTTTAGAATTATTTACAATCATAGCATAACCTACCAACAAGCTAATCCATACACTTCCCATACACATTTACTTAGGAAGCTATGAGAGCATGTGCTCTGGCCAAAATGAGGGAGACATGGGACCTAGGAAGTTAGGGCCCCTAACACAAGAAACTGGCAAAGGGAGAATGACAAGTATCCAGCAGGCCTTGAGAGCCAAGACTGAAGCAGGAGATTGGAAGAGTCCAGGCAAAATAAAATATTAAAAAAAAAAAGAAATGCACTAATATAAATATTGGATACCAATTTAAAAATATATATGTGATTTACTTACACTGGGGCAATGAGGGAGGGAAATGGGGGTGGAGGGCTACGTGGCAGACATTAAGGCTGTTCACAAATACTACAAGGCATCTCTTCCCAAGCATGTCTTGTACTTCCAGCATCTTTTCCGATTAAGCGTAGCTAAGTGACTTGTTTTGACTAATAAAATGTGAGTGAAACTGATTTGTATCATATTTAGGCAGAAGCTCTGAGAATTAGTGTGCAATTATCCCATTATTTGCCCCTGTTTCAGAGATCATAGAATCAGATGTTGAGATTGAGCCTCCATGTGAGTCTGGGTCCTTCAGTGACCAATGCAAGTCAGAGGCTCCCAGACCACCTATGCTGAATGCGTAGCATGAGCAGGAAATAAACTTTTGTTGTGTAAAGTCAATGGCAATTGCAAGTGATTTCTTATGTAGCATAACCTAGCCAAGCCTAACTGACAGAGGTTATGAGACAGCTAGATTCTCATCTATCATCACAAGAAGTCAACTTCTAAAATAGTGAGGAAAGTAATAACAGTATAAACATATTACATAGAATACAAAGGTAAGTACCAGAAACGACAACTGAAAGAGTTAAGTGGTTTCTCCAGAGGAGTTAAGAGAGAGCAGTCTTGGTCTGATTGTATTTAGTGTTGATGTTGTTATAAGCCTGGTTTTTTAAAAATTATTCATACTACTAGTTTGGTAAAAATAATTTAAAACTATTATCCATATGTGTATATTCTAGTGGTGATCCAGTACAAGGAGGAAGAGACTAACAGCAGCAGGATTTTAGTATGAATTTCCTTGCCAATGCTCAGCATTCCTTATGGAGAAAATAGGTTGTGGCCTTCATTGTTTCGGGTTTTTTGTTTGTTTTGTTTTTGCTTTGCCTTCAGTGTTTTAAACAGAGTAACTCAACTCAATTATCCCCTGACCTTTAAGACAGACTCTTTTAGATTAAATACTAACTCTAGATATTTTGTATAACTTTTACCTCCAGGATCATAATCCCCAAAGCAACAATGACAGAAACAGTATAAATGAATGAATAAAGTTTTTATATTAAGTAATCAGGGATACTCAGAACCAATTTATGGGAAGGACTTGCAGACTGTATTATTTTTTAAAAAATCACATTGATTCCAAGAAAACATACATTTCTTCAAGGGCTGAGGAGAAAGACTCCTCAGGAGCAGCTCTATCACAATTGGGACACATGCCCAAGTGGACCTTGACTCCTTCCAGGGATTTTTCTTCTGTAGACAGTTCCTCTACTCATGTTTGGAGGAATTTGCGTTGTACTTCTCTGAAGGAGCAATACCTCCCACACCCCAATAACCAATGTGGAAGAGCAGTCTAGGAAGGACCCACGCATCTTATAGGAAAGTAACATAGATGTGAAGCAACATGAATGACGGCTCAAGGTGAAGCCAAAACAATAGCAAAGAGGACCTCCAGTGAAAGCTGTGTTTCCATGTGGACTACCACATCAATCCAAGCATGCTCCTTTTTAGAACCATGGCACCTATTTGGTAGATAGTGGGTCGGGGATAAGGATAGTGCTTGTGGCTATGGACCAGAGGGTAAAGACATGCATGTATGCCTGGATGAGGGTGTACTGTAGCCAATCGCTCCTATCATGCCCAGTGTGTTCCTAAATGGCTTGACCTTTGCCTGCTCTTGCAAGTCTCATCAACATTGGATCATGGCTGCTTGTGAAGTGGAATCTTGTAAGTAAACAAAATTGGTTCTTTATATCTGAATTGGATGCAAGTTGTCCATGCTTCCCTAAAATTAATTTTATCGGGGACATATGATGTTTGATACAGATAGACAATGTTATTAATCAAATAATGCTAATTAGGGTATCCACCACCTCAAGCATTTAAAATTTCTTTATGTTAGGAAAATTCCAATTCCACTCTTTTAGTTATTTTAAGGTAGGTATACTCTAAGTTACTTTTGGCTATACTTTGTTATATTATCAAATATTGTTTATTCAATCTGTCTATATTTTTATACCTATTAACCATCCTCACTTTATCTCCCCCCGTCCACTCCCCTTCCCAGACTCTGGTAAGCATCATTCTACTCTCTGTCTCCATGAGATCAATTGTTTTAATGTTTAGCTCGCACATGAACAAGAATATGTGAGATTTGTCTTTCTGTGCTTGTTCTCCAGTTCCATCCAAGTTGATGCATATGACAAGATTTCATTCTTTTTATGACTGAACAATGTTTCCTTGTGTACCACATTTTCTTCATCCATTCATCTGTTGACAGACACTCAGGCTGATTCCTAACCTTTGCTATTGTGAATAGTACTGCAGTAAACATGGGAGTGCAGATATCTTTTTTTTTTTCAGTTTTTGGCCGGAGCTGGGTTTAAACCCACCACCTCCGGCATATGGGGCTGGTGCCCTACTCCTTTGAGCCACAGGTGCCACTCCAGATATATTTTTGATATATTTTTTTCCTTTCTGTTGGATATATACCTAGCATTGGCATGCTGATCATGCTTACTTTTAAATATGGATTTCTGTATATCCTTGGAACATCAAAATATTTCAAGACAATAATTGAACTGCAAATTTCTTTTCTTTTTTTTTATTTTTTTGAGACAGAGCCTCAAGCTACTGCCCTGGGTAGAGTGCCATGGCATCACAGCTCACAACAACCTCCAACTCCTGGGCTTAAGCGATTCTTTTGCCTCAGCCTCCCAAGTAGCTTGGGATTACAGGTGCTTGCCACAACACCCAGATATATATATATTTTTTTTGGTTGTAGTTGTCATTATTTGACAGGCCTGGGCTGTACTTGAACCCGGCAGCTCTGGTGTATGTGGCTGGCACCTTAGCCGCTTGAGCTACAGGCACCACGCTGAACTATAAATTTCTTACTGAGAAGCAGCTTTAACACTACACAGTTCTGCTACCCTGCCTTCCCAACCTTTCCTCAAAAAACCAAGTCTTGTCTCCCTTCCCTAACCTAAAGATATATTACATAGATCTCAGGCTGATGCAGAGCTCCAGCCCCACGCTGAGCTAGATTCTCTAACCTGTGACTCGCAGAGAGTCACTATTTTAAGTTCAGCAGCCTTTTCTTTTAATCTTCTGTTGGACTCAACAAAAGTTCTAAGAATGTCAACACAATTGTTACCTTGGACTCAACATCTTGTTACCAACACAATCTTCTGAAAGCTAAAAATCTTGACTTCTGAAAGTCTCACCTAAATCTATCTTCCAATCTTGTCTCTAGTTGCTTCCTGCCAACATCCACATCACTACATTACTTTTGAGTCCCTGAATCAACCACATATGTACCTGCTTTCAATATCTGTTTGTGCCAGTGTCCTGACACAGAGGTTTCTCTCCAGCTCTTTCGGGTATAAAGGTAGCTGTTTATGTGTCTCTCTCTCCCACTAAACCGTGAGACAAACTGAGAGCAGACAACTTGTGTCTTTTTCACCTGGCCCATAAGAGGTACTTAATAATCATGTGCTAAATAAATCTTTAAAAGGCCCCACAAACCATTTGCCAATTTCTTAAAGTAACTGATGTGCCAACTAAAACCATACCACTCCACATTATTTTCAAATGGCCAATGTCAAGGCCTACAAACCCTGTATAAGGGCTAGGAACCAAAAAGTCAAAAAAAAAAAAAAAAAGTAAAAGCCTAAGAACAAACTAAACTGATTTGATCTTAGGTTCCATCTTAAATAAAATATAACCTCATTTCCTATAACAGTACTGTAGTATGGCCAAAAATCTTGAGGAGCCCACAGAAGTCTTTAAACTCTGAAACAAAAAGTGCAACGTGTAGTCCTGGGCCCTCCATGTGTTCTGAGCCTGGAGAAAATGGCTCTGCTGGAGATAGGATTCTATTCTCAACTGGGAACTGAGAAATCAGAAATGTGGCAGGAGAATATAGCCAACTGTTCTTAATTAATGGGTCTACGATGGTCACTGTATTGAAACAAATACAGACAAGAGGAAACAAAATATACCTTCGTCCATCAACACAAAAAGAGGGAAGTCCCACCAAGGATGATGCAGGAGCCAATTAAAACACCAAATACCAACATTCGCTACACCCACAAGGGAGTAAATGAATGCTACCTGATCCCTGGGTGTCCCCATGAATTGGTTAAAGGGCTTAAGTATAATAGATGCCATTAAGCATTTTAAAATTAGGCATGCTATGGATAACCTATATATGATAAGAGATGGTCCCTCTGCAGAGAAAATGCCACTATACTTTAAATGTTACCAGGAAGTCTGATGACATGTACCTTTAGGTACTGTTTTTATCCAAAAGTCTAGAAGTCTGAAAGAAAAAATGACACCTCCAATCCTAGGGGTAGGAAAAAATGTAATGGAGGGACGGACAAAGGGTTGACAGAAATCATAATGATTTATGTAATTTACTTGTCCAGTCTACCCAAAGACCTTGAACTAAACTCAGGTAGCAATTCAAGTCCATCTGCTGGAAGGGCAAGGACAAATCCTATGAGTGAAGAAAGAAACATTACTTTTTGCTTCTAAAAAGGGACCTGGGTACAGTGAGTATTAAGAAAACTATTTTAAAAAAGATACATGACAGTGCCCATTTAATGATCAAAATATCCTATGATGAAGGTGGAAGGTATTTGGAAGATAATCAATAACCTTCCTTAATAGCTTTTTGGGAAAATGGTAGTAATCCTTTTGTTGGCTTCTCCTCGGCCATGTACCAATGACATATGGCAGCTCCTAATTCCTCCCAGTGACAACTTGCCCTGGAGAGTCTATTTCATACAGGACTATAGAGAAGAGACAAAATTTTCAAAAGCTAAAACAGACAGATTTTGCTAATAAATCTGGGCAGTTAGCTATTTGATGTCTCACATCATTTTATTTCATAGGATACTGATGAATCTCCTTGTGGCTTCTTCAGCTAATACTTTCTGGAGAGGGGAAACAGGGACTTTGAGTTCAACACCAAGTTAACACTGACATGTCCACAGCTTCCTGTAAAGGTGTAACTGGCCTATGGGATAAAATAAGCTATTGCCCACAATTGCAGCAGAACTTTTATTGCAATAGCAGGGAATCCTAAAACTTCATGCATGAAGAGCAGAAAAAAAAAAAAAAAAAAAAGAAAAGAAAGAAAGAAAGAATGAGCACAGATAAAGCAGAGTTAGAATTTGGAGGGCCCAGGAGTTGTCTTTAAGGGGACTGACTGTCCATCCAAGTTACAAAGATCAAAAAATCAAGACAAATGCAAGCTGGCTATTTCCGGTGGCAATCTGTTTAGAAAAGACCTTGTGCAGTGGCAATACTAATCATAAGGCAGGTGGCAGCACCACCTTTCCAAGAAGTTTCATTTGGATTCGACCATAGCTAACAGCTAGGTAGAGAGACTGAGTTCAGCACCCCAGAGAAAGGCCTAGCAAGACTAGGCTGGTTGCTAGAGCCCCATCCAAGCCAGATAGCCTTCTGTGGAGTCCTGCAGCATATCCCAGCTTCACCCCATCATGATGTAAAAAGGAAGGCTACATATTAGTGAGCCTCCATGGGCCCAGGCTCTTCCTAGGGACACTTAATACTGGAGGTATCAGGCTCATCGAGAATTAGTCACCTACTGGTAAGTGTGTGGGTCTTCTACTGTCCTTCTAAGCTTAGTTACTGATGATTCTGGTACTGGGAGACACTGAGTCCTCCAGCTACTGGCCTTTAGTACCTACCCTTGATTGGGAATGGGACAACCAGAGTCTATCAGGTGGCAGGACTGGAATGTAAGTTCTATTTTAACATTGCTCTCTGCCAAGAAGGTCATCAATCCACTGTGCAGGGCATCCAGTGCCATGTAAGGAAATGGAATTCAGCCTTTAGTTTAGCAACCCAGGACACTTGCTCATATTATATCAATATCCAAATGACACTACTAGATAAAAATCTAGCATTAACATTTCAGTGTTGGTGGTCTCAGAGAAAGCTTCAACATATGTACCAGATGGATTCACTCTCTTAGATTTAGTTCCCTTCTTTCAGCAAACTCCTGCAACACCAAAGGAATAATTACTGCTCAGTGGAATATTGTAGAGTTCTAGCCAAAAAAATAAAGTCACATCAATTTAAACCAGCAAATATGAATTTTTGGAAGAGAAAACAAGTCTCTTTCCAGAGGCAATTATTTGTCTCTTTAGAAATGTTTGCCAATATAAAATCTCTCTCCCCTGGAACTCAAAACCCATGGAACTCGGAAACAATAATCACAGCAGTGTATCAGTGTGGAAGGAGCTGGGAGGCATCAGGCAGGATGGCAGAGATGGCTTTGCACAGAGCCTTGTGTGTTACTGCAACCTGAAAACGTCCATGCTAAGGAAAGGACAGGGTAAATCTAAAACTCAAATGGAGGTGAAGGCACACCCACAAAGGAAAATCAACTAGTGGCAGAACGATCATCTTTTGTCATGTTTGTCCCTCTTGACAAGTTATAAGGGACTTTAGTATTCACTATCTCAGTTAAGTTACCCAAAATTTCTGGCAGGTAAACAGGGCAAGGACTCTTAGACCCATTTAATAGATGAAGAAGCTGAGCCGTGGCAGCTGGGGCAGCAATTCATTGAACTGAATTTCAGACCTGCTTCTGTCCCACAACCATAGAATCATCCAGGTGGTGGTAGACGCCAAATGACTAACTTTGCCCCTCCAACAGCCACCCCACCCCCACCACACCAGACACGGAAAAATGCTGCTAGCTTAGGTTTAGAGAAAGCTTTTCAAGGTCCTCCACAGCCACATCGACATGTCTCCTTACGGAGGCTGACAGCTGGTCTAGTCAGATTGTTATTAGGCATTACAGAAAGCACCTCCCTGTCTGCCTTCTACAGATAAGTCAGAAAACGTGTCTCAAGCTACAGAGGAGTTTGCTTATAACAGTTTAAGTTGATTCCTGCTTAAAGCAGTAATGGTCCCACCACCACAACTTCCCCACACTCCAAAGAGCCACAAAGGCCCTGGCAGCCATCCAGAACCTCAAGGAGACGTGAACAACTTCCACCTAACCCCCATTCCCATAAACATTTAGGACACCTATCAACAGTATCACTCTTAGACTGCAACAGCCGGGTCCCTGCCCCAGGGCCCATAGTTGAAATAGCCTCGCCCTGGCCCTGCTTTAGCCACACTGCTCCCCATAGGGGAGGGAATTTATAGATCCAGTGGGATTTGCCAACCCAAAGTCCATGCTTCCCTCTTCTAGGCTACTCAGCATACCCAGGACCTTGACATTCCCATCCTTGTGCCTCAAGCCTGTGTCTGGGGCCTGTGCAATCCTTTTCCCTAGTTCTGTCTTCCTAAGGATGGATTAAACTCTATGCCCGAGGGGTGACTGAGAAATAGCCACAGGGCAGCTGTTGCCCCTCCACCCGGGGCTGATAGAGCTTCAACATGTGGGCTGTAGCAGTGCTTCTCAATTCCCTAGCCTCTCATTAAAACCCAGATCCTGTTCAGCAGGCCAAGAGTGGGCCTGGGAGTCTGGATTACTAACAAGCTCTTGGGTAATGCCGATGGTCTGGACTGAGATTCCTCAAAGATAGTGATGTCTACAGGCATGTGTGGAAAGCCCTGTAAGGTAAGAGACAGAGCACAAAGACTGAAGAGAAGAATGAGTTTGTAGTAAGCCTGTATTTTACACCCTTACCCCAGGCCACCAAAGTCAGAGGTGCCAAGGAGATGCATCAAATCTCCTAACCATCTCTGGGTAACAAAAATAGTCAAGTGGGGAACACTATTTGTTTCTGATTCTCATGCCCCTACATCCCTCCTACCACTACCTCCCATGCCCCAAACTAGAAGACTGCCTAAAGACCCGTCACAATGACACATGTCATCAATTTTCAATATCAACTTCCTCCTTCCATGGACATTCACACATCACTAATTTAAATTCAATGGTAGTGTGAGTTCACATAAAACAGGTGAAAACATAGCTGCCTGGCTGAAACAGGGGATGGCAGCCCTGTGCCTTATTCACTTGGAACCCTCACTTATATATGAGTAACACATATAAAAGTCCCCCAAAGCAGTTACAAGAAATCCCTGGTGCTTCATTTGAAAATCATCCCTGAAGCATCTGTCATTTTACTAAAGTCAGACTTTCTTTCTAATCTCACTGTTTAGCACTCATGTACAAGAGAAGCAAAGAAGGATCAGATGAAGGAAGGAAGTCATGCCACAGTGGTCTGGGAGCTGGGTGACAGAGCTGGCAAATATCTTAATAATGCAGCCAAACGAAGCCTCATGATCACTTGAGGAATACAGAGAACTGGGTATGAGTCCTAATTCGGAAGCTAACTCACTCTGTGATCTTAAATAAAGCCCTTCTCTTCTCTCAGCCTCAGACATAGGAACCAGACAGCCTCTGCCCAGCTCTGACACTCTGGGATTTTATGATATTTTGGGATTCCCTATTTAAGTGAAGATTCATAGTCACATCATCCATCACAGAAAGATGCTAGAAGAAAATAAAGGAAAACTTTATGTTGTTCCTGCTGGCATGGTTCTGTGCTTTCGTTCAAAAGCTCAAAGCATTTTAATAACTTATTCTGTTGGATTCATAACAGAAAACAAAAAGGAAATTAATCTCAAGGAAATAGTATGTCTGCAATCTTTGACTATCTCTTACTCAGTAAAGTTCCAGCTACATTTGCACCTTGGCAGCTCTTACTGACTTCTGGATCGAGAGAGAGAGAGAATACAGCATTATAACATTCGTCCATTTGGGAGAAGGGAGGTGGTCTTTAGGGAATAAGATCAAGGAGGCAGAGAAGAGGAAGAAGCGTTTACAGTAATCTAGATGGGACCAACAGTAGTCTATGAAGAAGACCTAAGCCAAGGTCCTGCCAATGGAAGTAGAAAGGAGAAGACAGATCCATGAGACATTCAGGAGGAGACACTGACAGGCCTGCTTGCTGAAGTTCAGGGGGAAGTAGGAGGAGAGTAATGCTAACTGTCTTAATTAGGTGATGGCTTACATTATGGTGCCATTATCCAAGTTATGACTAAAGGGAAAAAAGAGATTTGAGAGGCTGATGATAAATAATAGGTTACAATTGAGACATCTAGGGTCATCAGGTGAAAATGTCCAGCAAGTATTTGGGTATACTGGTGTAAAGTCACATAGGCCTAGGCAGAGTCAAATGCAACTACTAGATTAATTTGAATGCCCTGAGCATACAGGGTCCCTGTCTCCTTATAATTTCATCACATTGCCTTATTTACTCACCAAAGTACATATAGTCACCTAGAAAATATTCAGAGTCCCCACTTAATTTGCTAGGCAAATGGATACATGGGTGACTATCTGAGGTGATAGGTATGTTAATTAGTTTGACATTATTATTCCACTTCATCTTCATAAATCACAACATCACTTTGTACTTCATAAATACATACAACCACAATTTGTCGATTTACAATTGAAAAATGATCTTTTTAAAAAATAATGAATAAAAAATAGGCCTGGTCTCTACCCTTGTATAACTTACAGTCTGGCAGGGGAGACAATTTAAAGAAAAACAGATGTGGGTGTAATTTGGAGAAATACTGTGAAGAAAACAAATGGGAATGGTAATCAAGAATCCTGAGGGGAGAAGGGGACTTCTCTGAAAAAGTCTTTCAATCAATATTGGAAAGGCTTTCCTGAATAAGAGAAGAGATTATGTGAAGACCCAGATGCAGGTGAAATTTAGTTACAAAGCTGGAGACCCACTACCTTGGTTTCTGTCTCACATATCACACCTTGAATATTTGCTGCTGCTATTGCTGATATTTAAATGATACTAATAAAGTACTACAATAAGGCATGATCATAAAATTGTACCCAAGCCAAAGCACTTGATGCTTATGAAGTGCTGTTTAACAATTTTGTGTTGTCACTGATGAGGCTGGATCCAGATGGCTACATTAGTCAGAGGTAATATTAAACTTAAGCAAAACTTTAAATACAATTGCTACAGAATTCTGCATTCTGTTACTAATAGCTTTCATTGCCTTAAATCATGTCGGCACATGGAAGCTGCACTCTGGGCAAAGTCACCATTCTGCAGAGTTTCAGTGAAGCACTGTTATTGAGGAAGCAATACTTAAAACAACATTCCTTTTAATGATTAAATAGAGACTTGGCACAAACTACAGGACAGAAAAAAATTCTATATAGCCATTGGGGAAAGAATAAGTAGGCTGTGTTTTGCAATTCCTTCCTGGTGGGTTTACAATTATTCCACAGCATGACAGCTAAAATGCCTAAGAAATCACTTACCTGAGTCTCAATAATAATTAGTCCCCTATCCCTTGTCCGTTCACCATGAGGTCTGCTGACCTCGCTACATGGACAGACTGAGTTTACCCATTTACAGTTCTAAGCACTTATTTCCTTACAGACAAACAAAAGTGTGCTGGGGGTTGAACAATTCCTGGCCAGCAGTGTGTATTTTAACTAGGATGTTTAAGATGCCTTGGTTGAATAATTAATGTAAAAATCTTAACCAGCTGGGTAAAGAAAATAAAACAAGCTTTATTTGTTATGGGTATAGATTTAGCTATATTAAAGGCTTTCTGCTTTTAAGATGAAGTCTCTATGTCAAAAAGGCCAAAAGACAGAAATACTCCTGATGGTATTACAATTGAAAAAGAAATTAACGAATTGTGTTAATTCGTGTAACACACAAATTGTGTAATTTGGCTGAAAATTGTGGTGTTGTGGCTGAAAATTTGAGTGTGGGACAGCATGCAAGTGAACCCATCAGCACACATCTACTCTTCACTTACTCCCTTGTTTGTTAAACTATTCAGAAATGCATGGCTGACCTGTTGTAAGCTATAATTAAGGCTATTTTTTATAATCAAGGGCTATTTTTAAAATTAACATTTTAAAGTCCACTGACAGCCCTTACGTCTTTTGTCCCACACTGGCAGGACCGACAGGGTGGGCCGTTCAGGAGAGGAACTCAATCTTATTGCAGCCCTCAGAGAACGAGCCTTGTGTAATTTTGGCTAAGGACAAAAGTTCTCCAGCTTGCTGGTGATCTGTGTGTCACTAGGGGTCTATCAGTCCCATCAGAGTCCCTGGAACACAGTGGACCTCTGCTTTAATACTGGTATGTAAGCTAATACATCTGCAGAGGCTGAGGAGCATAACTATTCAACCCTAATCGGTTTGCTTCCTGTCATTTCCATAAATGCTAAAAAGTGGACTGGCCCAAGTGGGGGAAAGGATCTGACTATTTAAGTTGGATTCTGACTCTCAGGGTTTTCCTGGGTTCAGTTTAACTGTAGTGCGTAAGGTGTATTTACTTTTCTCAAGCCGAACAGGACAAATGCCAAAGGCCACAGCATTCTTTTCAGTGCCTTAGAACTCCCAACTCATGGATGTAGGAGGCATCTGTGCCTCCTCAATCCTCATTTTATATATGGGGAAATTGAGGCCCTGAAAGTTTAAATAAACTGCCTAAGGTTTCATGGCCAATTACTGGTAGAGCACTGCCTAAAATCCAAGCATCTGCTCCCCAAACTCCCAGAAAGGACTTTTCCTAATACACTACATCATCGCCCCTAAAAAGTAGAATTGCTAGAAAATGTCCAGTGAGTTGTAGAGAACTGGTATGAAGAGAGTTCCATGGGTTGTGAGAGAATAAATACTGCAAAGCTTACTGAGCTACCCAATCTCTCTCTGGGGTCAGATTCCAAAGCTTTCCAATGTGCCACATTAAGAAAGAGACTGAGAGGCCTCTAAGAGGTTAAACAGCATGGCCCAAGCAGTGTCTGGCTGGCTTAGAATTGGACTATGTCCCCATTGTTCCTTGTATTTATTGCCCTTAACCCTGACCCAATGGCCTGTGAATTAGGCTTCTATCTTTGGGTCATTGATAGATTCAAACTCTTTCTTTCTCCCTTCCAACTTCCATCCCTCCAAAGTTCCAATCATTAAATCTTCTGCTCCACCGCCCTATCATCCCAGGATTCAAGATCCAGGACACCACAGCCAGAATATTCCTTCTCTCTCAGTCCACCAGTTCCTATACATGAGGACCAGGGGCAGGGAGTAAGATGGTGGGAGCAAGAGTGTTTAAATGCTTTTACCTTTTCAAAATATTAAAGAGAAGTTTCTAGCAACCAACCCCTATCACAGCTACAGTGCAGTGGAGAAAAAATTATCAAAAGCTGGCCAAGGGCCTTAAAAAGATCTTGAAGGGCCTGCTGAAACATCAGGAAGACGAATTAAGTTCCACCCACAATTAGAACCGAGTCAATTTTCTTATATTCTTGGCTTTCCAAAATTGTTCATCTCTGTATGGTTTATAGCAATTTTTTCCTAGCAGAATATTTTATAGGTATGAAATTAGTATTATTTGGAACAAATGTTTTAGTGATGGTTTTGAAAGAGCCAGAAAGTTACCTCGATAAACATAAAGAGAATTCTTCATCATATGACATGGGTAGAGATCTTTCATTTAGAGAAATAATCTCTGTGTAGAGAAAGTTATCAAGTAAATTAGGCTTTGTTTAGTGAATGTGTGTTAATATCAGTGATTAGCAGTAAGTACAGAAAAGTATAATTCAATTCATACCATTTCAAAATTTGTGATAATTCAATCATAGGCTGGGATATTTTACCTGTCCTCTATCAGAAAAACATTAACAACAGGTTTCTGAGTAAATTAAGAGCATAAACATGAGCTCTTAGGGTATGTTTAACCCAGTTCAGAAAAAAACTCTTTCTAAGCTCTCTAACATTCATTTGCATATAAATAATTAGTGTGCTGATTACAAATAATTTTTAGCTACTCAATGAAACATACTCAATAATCAAGACCTCCGCTTGGCAATAGTTTGTTAGCTTTTTATAATATCATTTCTGCTTGAAAGTAAGAGAAATGGATTATTTTAAAGTAATCTCTAGTTTGGTATTGTTACAACAACAAAATGGCCATCCCTCCCATCCATCTGTGTTAGATTAACCTAACTGCACTACAGCATAACCTGCCCAAATATCAGCCCCACTGGATCCTCATCAAAGAACATTACAAAGTGTCTGTAAATGCCCGATGCACTAAGACCTGAAGCAGTTTTCCCTGTTATTAGGGGTCTATAAATGAAATCTCCATTTAGGATCCAAAATCCCCAGTGTTTTAAGAGACTTAAAGAAGAAACAACCATGCATCTGTACTTACTTTTACAATTAATAAAACTCTAACTAGTGTAAAAAGTTTCAGAAAACAGGTAGAGAAGTGGTCTAGTAACTCAATATCTGAGCTATGAAGTAAAACTCAGAGGTCATTCAGGGCAGCCCAATCCCTGGTGACAAAACCCTCAGCATATGCCTAGCACCCTAGCTTCTGCTTAAAGGCCTCCAGAGCCTCAGAGCTCCCCATGTCCCAAAGCCTTTCCCATTATTCAACAGTCAAAGCATTACACAGTTGTTCCTGATGTTGAGTCAACTCTGCCTCACTGTAATTCTTATATATTGGTTAAATTTTCCAGGGGGAAACTCCCTAATGTTTCTATGGCTCTTTACAACAGCACTTTTCACATATGTGTTCTCACTGGACTGTCTCAATAACCCTAAGAGGCAGATTATTCCTACTACCTTTGTCTTATAGATGAAGACCTGAAGGCTGAGAGAGGCTGAGGAATTGCTCTGGGCTGCAGTCGTGAAGTAGCATAGGCAAGGCTTGAACTCAGGTTTTCTAACTCCATTTTTTATGCCATTTACACAACCCTGCCTCACTTTACTCACATATTAAAAAAAAGAAAAAGAAAAAGAAAAGCTGCTTCAGCCTCCCTAATAGAACAGTACTTGAAGGGAAGGGCAGGAATAACTGATGACACACTCTCTATACACCCTCCCTGAGAGATCTCTGATGTTCATGTGGTTTAAACTACCCCATACAGAGGGCCCCAGATTCGTATTTCCAGCCCAGACACTTATCCTGAGTTCCAGAAAAAAATAGCTATTCTCTCACCTAGAAGTGTCACAGTACCTCAAGTTTAGCAAGTTCCAAAATTAATCGATCCATACTTCTCCATTCTATCTCTATCCTTCATTCTTGATCTTAGCCATAAACACCACCCTCAACACAGACAACCGTGCCAGAAACCTGAAGAATTTTCCTAAACACTTCTCTCTCTCTCACCAACTCTCCCAACATCATAAGAATTTCACTACTTTAAAATCTTGTTACCTCTTCTTCTCCCTCCTAACTGCAACTTCCTTGTTCAGTCCACCATATCTCACTTAGACAAATTCAGTGGCTTCTTAAATGGCCTCTCTGCCTCTACTACCATCTCTCTCAAATCTACCTTCAATCACGTAGATCACTACTAGAGTAATCCACTATGGCAATCTATATTTCTCCTCTGCTACAAACCTTTCAATGGTTTCTGCCTCCAGATATGATTCTCAAACCTAGCTAATAAAGAAAATGTCTAAGTTCCCCAGCTGATTTGAATAATTAAGCAATGTACAGGAACTAATGAGGTTCAATGAGAAGTTTACATCCTCAATAATCTGATCCTGTCTATATCTCCAGCTATAATTTCTGCCACTTTCTCCTTAGCAAGGAATACTCTGCAATCCTATAAATATACTGTGCTGGCTTGCACCTCTGTGCCCCCATGAGAGCTGACCTCTAAGCATTGAATGTTCTCTTGGGCCATGGAAAACCTCTATAGAACCTTCAAAACTCAATTGAGGTGTCACTTCTTCAAAACTCCTTTCGTGACTTTATCAGGATAAATTAGGTACCCTTCCTCTATAACCCTATTGCATCACAAAAAGTTCTCTATCATGATACTTAGCATAGTATGTTGAAATTATTTGCTTGTATGATGATAAGTCCATGATAAGCCTATAAACTCTCAAAACCAAGGAACATGTTTATTCATCACTAGAAAGTTCCCTTCACTTAATAGGTGCTCAGTAAATGTTTACCTGAAATAAGCCTGATTTCAAGTGTAGACGCCACACTTAATTAACTATATATTTGAACCGTAGGAAACTCAGTTCACTTGCTTGGGACTCAGTTTACCAATCTCAAAAACAGGCACAATAAATCCCCACATTCATTTATACACCAAACACATGAATGTCTCCTAAGGGGCAGGCACTAGCTTGTGTACAGACTAAATGAATCTATGAATGTACATGAGGGCTTTTGTAAACTGTCAAAAGTATTTCAGCATTTTTAGCTTCCACTTAGTCTCCCAAGAAGAAATAATGATTTTATTCCATAAAACCTAAGTATATTACACTTTAGTCTCCATTAGGTTCACTAAGGTGTAAGAGTAAGAAAGCCATCTAGCTCAACAGAAAATGCATTGCCTAACTAAGATTGGGAGTTCAATTTAGGAAAGCATAACATAGCAAAAACCCATCCTGGCAGGGGCAGTGTCAATTTCCTAAGGACACAAGCTGCTTCACAGTAAGCACCACTGAAGAAAGGTTGCTGAGTCCCAATCCTTCTCCCCACTGACTTCTGCCCTAACCTGTGCTCAGACTTCCATGGTAAAGCATATGGAACCTGGTGGACCAGGCCAAATTGGACTCAACAACCTTACTTCCTAAGGCTCAGAAGACTCATTCAGGTCTTCTGGAATCTGTCTACTTGAGTGAGTACTGAGTCTGTGAGATTTTCCTGGAAAAGTCACCTTTAGGGGTGATAAGCAGTCTTGCAGGTCAGTCCCACAGAGCTAATGAGAACCAAATTGATTTGCTGGCCCTGAGGAATTTGAGCCTAGAGTAGCTCTGGCTATTCTCTCCTAAACTACACTGCTATCCCTGAGTACTTATATCCTATAGGCCCAGATGGGATCATAAACTCCCCAAAGTCCAATGACTAGAGGTTCTTGAGTCTTTTCTAGTATCCTACTTGGCCATAGAGTTGCTCATCTTCTTAGAGTAAGTACTAGCCCATAAATTGCTTCTCAGAATCCCAAGCCCTGCACGCATCTAGGAATAGCACCAAAGAACATTACTCTAAAGTCCAACTCCCTAAAGGAATCTGATCTCTCTCTGGCCCAGAAGCAATCCTAAAGCAAGAGAGCTAACAGAAGTTATGCCAAGACCCAGGCAAGGAGGGGCTGGAAGCATTTCCTTTACGTAGAGAACTCCCAGAAAGTATGTATGTAAATCCATGTTGACTGAAGCAGGTTCTTATCAGCCATCCCCTTTGGATTTCAGCCAGGTAATCATGCCTACCTCTAAGAAATCTCAAGGCTTAGAATTCTTTGACTAGGAGAGAAAAGAGATGGAAATTGTGTTATGTTATTTCCATACTCAATGCCCCATAGACTTCAAAAATCACAATTCAACCCATGGGACATCAGAATCATTAATTCAATAAATATTTACTGAACACTTACTCAGTAAAACTCAGCCACAGTCTGTCCTTGGAGAGTTCACAGGCTCACAGGGAAGATAGACACAAAACAAAAGAGTTGCAATATGACATTGTACAACATTAAAAAGAATCTGAACATAGTTCATCGTGCCTGGAAGCTTCAGAAAAATCTTTTCACCAGAAAAGGACACCAAGATAGTGTTGGTGTTCACAGTAAGCACCACTGAAGAAAGGTTGCTGAGCCCTAATCCTTCTCCCCACTGACTTCTGCCCTAACCTGTGCTCAGACTTCCATGGCAAAGCGTGTGGAACCTGGTGGAGCAGGCCAAACTGGACTCAACAACCTTACTTCCTAAAATCCAAAAAAAAAAAAAAAAAAATCTTCCAAATACTTCCAAAAATCTTTGCACCAGAAAAGGACACCAAGATAGCGTTCTGAAGGAAAATGGTCTTCACTAGGCAGACAAGGCAGGAAGAGTAGTTCAAGAAGAGGGAACATGTTAAAAGACACAGAATAATATTGCTGGAGCCTGAGATAAAGTGTGGATGTGAGAGTGATGAGAGATGAACCTTAAGAAGTAAGCAGGAAACAGTTCAATATGCCAGGCTGAGAAGCTTAAACTTTATCCTTTGGAAAAGTAAGTTACCACAAAGGATACTAAACACTTTTCTGTTTTTATTTTGTTGTTGTAATTTGTACTCTTTTTTTATTGGTTCTTTGCAGTAAAATTGCATGAATAAACTTTCGATTTGGAATATTACTTTATGTCAGTGGGTTGCATGAAGGGGGCTGTTGGGACATGGTAAGAGACTAGAGACAGGAAGATAAGATTGAACATCACTGAAATAGTCTAAATGAGAGATGATAAAGGCTTGGATAAAGAAGTAGCATGTGTGTAATGATGGCAGATGATTAAATAAAGTTTTAGGACAGAATTAACTTGGTGAATATTTGGCTTTGGGGGAGGGGAAGACAGGAGGAATGATGGCCAGATTTCTGTTCTGAGAAGTGAAGATGGATAGTGTTGCCATTGGCTGGAAAAATTAGAAGAGGAGTGAGTTTGGGGGCATCTGGGGTGGGAATAGTGTAGTTTGGACATCTAACCTATAAATGCCCATGTCTATCGAGTTGGACACCTGTCCTACAGATAGTTGGATAGATGTCTCTGGAGATCTCAGACTATCACAGGGCCAGAAATATATATTTGAGAGTTATAAGTGTGTGAATGACAGTTCAAATGTTGGGATTACATAAAAATAATAAAGAAAGAAGGTATACATTGGTTGCAAAAGAAGATGGTCAAGAAGAAGGTAGATCATTTATGGAGCAGATAAAAATAATCTAAGATAGAATGATCAGACGTAAAAGAACCAAAAGAGTAAGGGATCAACAGAGTCAGAAGAAGACAGAGGTCAAAAAGGAGAGAATAGGGTGGTGCCTGTGGCTCAAAGGAGTAGGGCGCAGGCCCCATATGTCAGAGGTGGTGGGTTCAAACCCAGTCCCAGCCAAAAACTGCAAAAAAAAAAAAAAAAGGAGAGAATAAAGATTAAAGAAAAAATAGATACAAAATATTATGGAAGTAGCATAGAACTTGGCAACAAATGGATTCTTCCCTATTCTATTCCTCTTACATCCAGATATTACACTAAGTTTAAATTTTGGATGATTAGAAGAACAGTGGTATAATTAACAGAAACAGGGGAACACAAAGAAGAATAAATAGCTAGGGAGGAAAGATGTTGAGCTTCAGCTGGGATACACTGATTCTGAAATGAAATCAGGGCATTAATTCCTAGGAAGCAGATGGGAAAATGAAACAATTTCAGGAGAAAGGTCAGAGTTTGAAGGTAACATTGAAAATAATCTGCATGAAGATTTTAGGGGACTCCATGAAATTTCCATGAAGGAGAATATCAAAAGTGAAGAGGGAAGGAAGATAAACAAAGGGCCAATGAGCACATGAAAATATGCTCATGAGTCATTAGGCAAATATAAATAAGAACACAATAAAAAATACTCACAATAACAAGCTTGGTGAGGATCTCAAGAAAATGGAGGCTCGGCGCCTGTGGCTCAAGTAGCTAAGCGCCAGCCACATACACCTAAGGTAGCGGGTTCGAATCCAGCCCGGACCCGCCAAACAACAATAACAGCTGCAACCAAAAAATAGCCAGGCATTGTGGCAGGCGCCTGCAGTCCCAGCTACTTGGGAGGCAGAGGCAGGAGACTCACTTAAGCCCAGGAGTTGGAGGTTGCTGTGAGCTGTGATGCCATAGCACTCTACCCAGGGGGACAGCTTGAGGCTCTGTCTCAAAAAAAACAGAAAAGAAAAGAAAAGAAAATGGAGCCCTCCTACATTGCTAGTGGGAATGTAAAGTGGTGCTACCACTTTGGGAAAGCTTGGCAGTTTCTCAGAGGTAAACACTGAGTTAACACATGACTCAGCAATTCCATGGCTTAGGTAGCTACCCAAGACAAATGAAAATGTATTTCAAACCAAAACTTATCCACAAATGTTCACAACAGCATTATGTATAGTAACCAAAAGAAAGCAAACCAAGTGTCTATCAAGTGATGATGGATAAACAAAATGTGGCATATCCATATGATGGAATATAAATTAGCCATAAAAAGGAATTGGACACTATTAATTTTTTTTAATTATACTCTGTGAAAGAGATTGTTAAGAGAATAAAAAGGGAATCCAAAGAATGAGAGAAACATTTTCAAAACACTTATCTAATAAAAGACTTTTATATAACGAAAAGAACTCTTAATTCTCCAAAAAAGTAAAACATCCCAATTCAAAAATGTGGAAAATATCTAAACAAATGCCACATAAAAGAAGCTATACATATGACAAAAGAACCTATAATAAGCTGCTCAACATCATATGTTATTAGGAAATCATGACTTAAACCATAAATGAAATGCCACTATACACCTATTAGAAAGATAAAAATCCAAACAGCTGGGGTGGCACCTGTGACTCAGTGGGTTGGGCACCAGTCCCATATACCAAGGGTGGTGGGTTCAAACCCGGCCCGGCCAAAACGCAAAAAAAAAAAAACCCAGGCATGGGGCCAGCACCTGGAAGCCCAAGCTACTCGGGAGGCTGAGGCAAGAGAATCGCCTAAGTCCAGGAACTGGAGGTTGCTGTGAGCAGTGTGACACCACGGCACTCTACCAAGGATGAAAAAGTAAGACTCTGTCTCTACAAAAAAATAAAATGAAATAAAAAAATAAAATCCAAACAGCTGACAACACCAAATGCTGCAAAGGATGTGTAGTAACAAGAATTCTCCTTTACTATTGGTGACAATGCAAATGTTACAGCCACTTTGAAAGAGTTTGGTAGTTTCTTAAAAAGCTAAACATAATTGGTAAGCTCTGACCTAATGTGCATTATGTAAATGTATAACCATGGGTGAAGGGCTCAACTACAACTGGAACGTTCCCTAACAAACACAAACAATGTAACCTAATCATCTGTACCCTCATATTAATCTAAAATTTAAAAAAAGATTTAAAAGCTAAACATAATCTTACATACCAACTAGTATGTATTTTACTGGTATTTTACTAAAATCAGTTGAAAACTTATGTGCCCACAAAAATGTTTATAGCAGATTTAACCTTAAATGTCCCAAACTAGAAGCAACCAAGATGTTCTTCAAAAGGCAAATAAACAAAGAAACTATGGTACATCCACACAGTGGAATATTATTCAGGTTCAAAAAGAATTAAGCCAGGGTGGCACCTGTGGCTCAAAGGAGTAGGGCTCCAGCCCCATATACCAGAGGTGGTGGGTTCAAACCTGGCCCTAGCCAAAAAAAAAAAAAAAAAAAAAAAAGGATTAAGCCACAGAAAGACAAAAACGTGGAGGAAGTTTATATACACATTGCTTAGTAAGCGAAGTCTGTCTAAGAACACTATATACTATATGATTCCAATTACATAACATCCTGGGAAAAGTGAAACTATAGGGACAATTAACAGGTCAACCATTGCTAGGGTTTGCAGAGGAGGAGGAAAGAGTTCCCAGAAAAAAAAAAAAAAAAAGAAAGAAAACTGCTTTACCACTGAGATTAAAGAAACAATAAAAAATCTTCCAACAAAAAAATTCCCTGGTCCAGATGGCTTCACACCAGAATTCTATCAAAGCTTCAAGAAGAGCTTAACCCCATACTGCAGAAATTATTCCAAAAAACTGAGGAGGAAGGAATATTCCCCTTTCTACAAAGCAAACATCACCCTGATACCAAAATCAGGAAAAGACCCAGCTCAAAAAGAGAATTTCAGACCAATTTCACTAACGAATATAGATGCAAAAATTCTCAACAAAATCCTAGCCAATAGATTACAGCTTATCATCAAAAAAGTCATACATCAAGTATGGTTTCATCCCAGGGATGCAAGGCTGGTTTAACATACACAAGTCCATAAACGTTATCCACCATACTAAGAGAAGCAAAAACAAAGACCATATGATCCTCTCAATAGATGCAGAAAAAGCATTCAATAAAATCCAGCATCCTTTTCTAATTAGAACACTGAGGAGTATAGGCCTATGTGGCACATTTCTTAAACTGACGGAAGCTATCTATGACAAACCCACAGCTAATATTTTACTGAATGGAGTTAAACTGAAAGCTTTTCCGCTTAGAACTGGAACCAGACAAGGTTGTCCTCTGTCGCCATTACTATTCAACATAGTTTTGGAAGTTCTAGCCAATACAATTAGACAAGACAAGGAAATAAAGGGCATCCAAATGGGAGCGGAGGAGGTCATCAGACGCTCCCTCTTTGCTAATGATATGATCTTATACTTAGGGAACCCCGAAGACTCAACCACAAGATACCTGGAAGTCATCAAAAAATACACTAATGTCTCATAAAATCAATGTCCACAAGTCAGTAGCCTTTGTATACACCAATAACAGTCAAGATGAGAGGCTAATTAAGGACACAATTTCCTTCACCATAGCTTCAAAGAAAATGAAATACCTAAGAATATACCTAACAAAAGAGGCAAAGGATCTCTAATAAAGAAAATTATGAAACCCTAAGAATGAAAATAGCAGAGGATATTAAAAAATGGAAGAACATACCATGCTCATGGCTGGGAAGAATCAACATTGTCAAAATGTCTCTACTTCCTAAAGCAATCTACAGATTCAATGCCATCCCTATTAAAACATCAACATCATACTTTCAAGACTTGGAAGAAATGATTCTGCAGTTTGTATGGAACCAAAAAAATCCCTGTATAGCTAAGGCAGTTTTTAGTAATAAAAACAAAGCTGGGGGCTTCAGCATACCAGATTTTAGGCTGTACTACAAAGCCATAGTGTTCAAGACAGCATGGTACTGCCACAAAAATAGAGACATAGACATTTGGAATCAAATAGAAAACCAGGAAATGAAACTAACATCTTACAACCACCTAATCTTTGATAAACCAGACAAGAACAGACCTTGGGGGAAAGACTCCCTATTCAATAAATGGTGCTGGGAGAACTGGATATCCACATGTAAAAGACTGAAACTGAACCCACACCTTTCTACACTCACATAAATTGATTCAAGATGGATAAAGGACTTAATTTAAGGCATGAAACAATAAAAATCCCCAAAGAAAGCATAAGAAAAACACTGGAAGATATTGGCCTGGGGAAAGAATTCATGAAGAAGACTGCCATGGCAATTGCAACAACAACAAAAATAAACAAATGGGACTCAATTAAACTGAAAAGCTTCTGTACAGCTAAGGAGACAACAACCAAAGCAAATAGACAACCTACACAATGGGAAAAGATATTTGCATATTTAAAATCAGACAAAAGTTTGATAACTAGGATGTACAGAGAACTCAAATTAATCCACATGAAAAAAGCCAACAATCCCATATATCCATGGGCAAGAGACATGAATAGAATCTTCTCTAAAGAAGACAGACGAATGGTGAACAAACATGAAAAAATGCTAATCATCCCTAATTATTAGAGAAATGCAAATCAAAACCACCCTGAGATACCATCTAACCCCAGCGAGAATGGCCCACATCACAAAATCTCAAAACTACAGATGCTGGTGTGGATGTGGAGAGAAGGGAACACTTTTACACTGCTGGTGGGACTGCAAACTAATACAACCTCTTTGGAAGGAAGTATGGAGAACTCTGAAAGAACTCAAGCTAGACTTCCCATTTGATCCTGCAATCCCATTATTGGGCATCTACTCAGAAGGAAAAAAAATCCTTTTATCATAAGAACATTTGTACTAGATTGTTTCTTGCCACTCAATTTACAATCATCAAAATGTGGAAACAGCCTAAATGCCCACCAACCCAGGAATGGATTAACAAGCTGTGGTGTATGTACACCACGGAATACTGTTCAGCCATTAAAAAATGGAGATTTTACAGCCTTTGTATTAACCTCAATGAAAGTGAAACACATAATTCTTAGTAAAGCATCACAAGAATGGAGAAGCATGAATCCCATGTACTCAATTTTGATATGAGGACAATTAATGACAATTAATGACATTGGTGGGTTAGAGGAAGGGGAGAACCGAGAAAGAAAGAAGGAGGGAGGGGATAGCAGAAAAGAAGAGCAGAGAGAGAGAAGGAGGGAGGGGGTGGGGTTGGGGGGCAAGACATGATTGTAGCAGGGACTTTGTTGCATGGGTTGTCTATTTGCTTTGATTGTTAACAAATGCAATCAGTGTAAGCTGGTTTCTTGTACCCTCAGTGAATACCGATTCATCAAAATTAATCTGTATGATATTCTAATGGTGGATGCATGGCATTAGACATTGTCAAAGCCCATAGAATTGTACAACACAGTGAACCCTAATGTAAACTATGGATTTTAGTTAATAATGATATATCAATATTGGTCCATCAACTGTAACACACCAAGCAAGATGTTAGTGGAAAAAGCTATGGTCAGGAACGAGGAGGCTATTCTGCAAACTTAAAACTGCTGTAGAACTAGTCTGTTAATTAAAAACAAAAACTTTAAAAAAGAGATAAAGTACCCATGTATGCTACAACATGGATGAACCCTGAAAACATTACACTAAGTGAAAGAAGGCAGCTATAAAAGACCACACATCATGATTCCATTCATATGAAAGGACCATAACAGGCAAATCTATGGGGATGTAAAGTGGATTAGTTGTTCTCTAGTAGGAGGAATTAAGGGAAAGTAAAGGGTGATTGCTGAGGGGTATAGTGTTTCTTTCTGAGGGAGTTAAAAATGTTAAAAATAATGTATTGTGGTGCTTGTGATGATGGTTGTAGAGCTCTGTGAATACACTAAAAATCACTTCAGTAGGTGACTTGAATGGTATATGTGCATATATTATATCACAATAAAGGTGTAAAAATACGAATGAATTTTAAAATCTCAATGAATAGACAATTTTCTAGGAAAATTAGGAAACTAAAATTACAAAGAAGTAGAAAACATGGAAAAATATGCTGCTAAAAAACACTGCCTCCAATGATTATTACAGTGCCTAGACAGTTTTATGAGAAAGTTCTTCTTAATTTACAAGGAACAAATAACTTTCATGCTCTAAAAGTGTTTCCCACTTTTAGAAGGAAATGAGCCTATTCATTTTACAAAACTAAAGTTATCCTGACCACAAAACCTAATCAACACACATAAAGACACACAGAAAGAAAACTAAAGACGAATGTCACTTACAAATATAGATGCAAAACTCCTAAATGAAATGCCAGCAAACCAAATCCAGCAAGATACCATAAACAGGAAGAAGTTATTCCAGGAATGCAATTTAGTATTAAGAAATCTAGACATACAGGCTTGGCACCTGTAGCTCAAGCGGCTAAGGCGCCAGTCACATATACCAGAGCTGGTGGGTTCAAATCCGCCCTGAGCCTGCCAAACAATGATGACTACAACCAAAAAATGGCCAAGTGTTGTGGCAGACACCTATAGACCCCGCTACTTGGGAGGCCGAGGCAGGAGAATTGCTTAAGCCCAAGAGTTGGAGGTTGCTGTTAGCTGTGATGCCATGGCACTTTACCCAGGATGACAGCTTGAGGCTCTGTCTCAAAAAAAAAAAAAAAGAAAGAAAGAAAGAAAGAAATCTAGACATATAGTTCATCACAACAATCAGTTGAAGGAGAAAACCTGCACAGATAACAAGGAATTAACATTTTAAATTCACTTAAAAATCTCTTAAGAAAATAAGAAAAAATTTAGTCCAGAACAGAACATTGGGCAAAATAGAAAATAAAAGAAAAAAAAATGTTTGGCTTTACTAGTAATTAAATAAATGTAAATTTTGCAATAAGATACCAATTCTTTGTAGTCAAACTGCCAAAATACTCAGTAATATCAAGAATTTGGAACAAAAGGGCATATCTATACTTTGCCTCTGAGAGAAGAATTGTTACCGGACCACTTGGCAATACCTATTGAAAGCCTTAAAAATGTTCATACGAGTGGAACTAACAAGTGCTATCTAGGAATTTATTCAAAGGAAACAATCAAGGACTTTAGCAATGACAGCCCCAGAATATTCATCTCTGTATTGTTTACAGTAGAGAACAGAAAATAACAGATGTCCAACAGTAGCAGATTGGCCAAATAAATTGTGGTACTTTCATACAATGGAAACACCATGCAACCAGTGAAGGTGTAAAAGAATAATGAACTTCAAAGGCTATTCAGGACACATTAAGTAAAAAGTCTGTAGAGTACAGAGAAAAGAAGACTAGTTGCTTATGATGAAATGTCAATAGTGGTTACTTCAGAGTGCGAAGAGCTGAGGGTGACTTTTATGCCCTCCTTTCTGTATAGCTGTGTTTTCTACATGTTCTATAATAAATATGTATCATCTTGCTAAAGAAAAAAGACAGTAAAAGAGCATCTTTTAATGTTTGCACTCTTTAAGAAGTTCCGCTGCTCGACATTTATTCTTGCAATCAGACATTCGTGTAAAGATTTGTGTACAAGAACACGCATTACTGTAACAGCAAAAAAAAAAAAAAAGAAAGAAAGAAAACCTGGTAAATGTCTAGTAATAGCAATGACAATGTATGACATAGCTATGACTGCAGAATGGAATACTAGGCACTATTAAAAATCCTGAGGTAGAGAACATGTAAAGATGTAGAAAATGAAGGGAAAAGCCATATTATAAAATAGTAAATATAATATGAAGCTAATCTTAAAAAAAAACATAGAAAAAAAGACTGGAGGGAAATATACCAAAATGAACGTCCACTATGGTTCTCTCCAAGCAGTGGGGCCACACAGGTGGTTTATTTATTTTCATTTTTTTTGCATTTCACACACTTTCTACAATATGCTTTTAAGCTCCCGAAAAAAATGAATTTGTATTTGAAAAGCAAGGAGAGAGAAAATGTAGAAAAACAAAATAGTTTTCTTTGTTGACACTGTGCTGTGTGGCATTTATGTCAGAGCATGTGGTACTCCGTGAATGAATTCAAGAATTAGTCCAGTATGAACAGGAAGAGCATAGATCAAAACAAATGAGAAAAGAGGCAACATGTTGTCTGTGTAATTTTTTAAAAGCATAAACAAAAAAATCTGGAAACCAATATATTAAGAGATTAAGAATGGTTAATTCTTGTTGGTAGGAACATGAGTGATGGTTATATGGGGTATGACTATGTTTTTTAATTTTCAAAATATAAAAAATAAGAGAGCAAAGCAAAATGAGAAAGCTGTAAGTATTTCTACTTCGTGGTGCTGGAGCAGTGTGGCCACATTGCCTCCTCTGTCTGAGCCTGTGAAGACCCTGGCAGCTCCTGGGATGGGAGGGAGCACTCATGGCCACAGCTTTCCTACCCTGGTCTCTTGGGCCAAACTCTGGGGCGCTTCCAGGGAAATAACACAGAAATGCTAGACTCTTCCCTTGCTACATGCCAGAGAGCCCCTGACGCTACTCCAACAGCCCCATATGTCTAGGTCATGGATCTCTAAACCTTCAGACCCTCAAATCAGCAGCGTTCTCTACCCTGACATGACCTTCTGCTCCAGCTTTTATGCCCCCTACCTCCTGCCACCAGATTGAGTTCCTGGAGATCACAGCCTGCAGTTTAGCTCAAAACTTGCCTCTGTGTCTACCCTAGTGCAATGCATGAGACTTTGAGAGGCAGGCAGGTATGCAATAGCTTCCTGGTGCCGAGCTTGGGAGTAGAGGGACATGGATACTAGCAACCCAGAAGGGTTTCACCCTCTCAGGAAAAGCACAATCCAGACCACAGCTGGGCCACTTCCTCAAGTGTGCACAGCTGCAGAAGTCTCATAGGTAAGAATGCCACCTAGTGGAATAGGGTAGGTATGGGCAGTGATGAAAGCAGGTCAATGAAGAAATAGAAACTGGATCAAACAGATCTTCTTTGAAATAAAACTAAACAAGCTACCACGGTAAGTTCAACAGTGGGGATCTGATGAACTGTGTAAAGACATGGGAGCCATGAAGTCAATATTGCATCAATATACAAACTTACCTGTGATGCAATAGGTTTTGTTTGAAGCTGAAGGAAGACATCCCATCTCACTGCCAAGGGCTTGCAAATTCACCTGAAGGTCAGGGTTCATGATAATTACTCAAGGTTCTTGTGAATGATATAGTAGTCCTATAACTTTAAAATTATTCTGCCATTCGTCAGTATTTTATCTTTGTTGAGATAGAGTTTTGTCTGTCATAAGAAGTATATAAGGGGAGAAATATTCCCTAAAAAAGGTCTATATAATGAAAATTATGGAAAAACAATATTTTTCATCAAAGAAATTTTTTTTTAAATATTTCCTAAGTGCCTCTAGACACTGACTAGTATTAGAAAAAAGCTGTCAGGAACAGAAAAACTCAGGTCGAAATTGAACCGCCCTTACCTTTTACCCTTCAAATATGTCAAATCATAGCTGTTGAACTGAGTGCAGGGAAATCTCTCCATTTCCTCTAATATCAGAATGCAATAAGGCTCCACTACTCGAACTCACGTGCACCAGGTCTAAAAGTATGTCTGGGTTAAAATACCTCACACTTGATCTGCTTGAAGTGATGTTCTCACTTTCAATGAGATCTACTGAAGGCTGTCATTTAGGACTTAGAGCCTCGTGGAACCACATACACCTGATGCCAAGAGTATTAGATACACCTTGAGAAGCTCATTCTTAGTAAGTGCCTTTGAAAGGCAAGGCAAAGGATTTTTTTTTTTTTTTTTGCTGTTTTTGGCTGGGGCTGGGTTTGAACCCGCCGCCTCCGGCATGTGGGGCTGGTGCCTTACTCCTTTGAGCCACAGGCACCTCCCCAAAGGATTTTTTTTTAATTGAGCCAGGAAGATCATGGCCAGCATAACTAAAGTCTGTGGGACTCAAGAGGTAACACCTCACTTGCTTTTAAACACTAGTGCAATAAGAGAGTTCACAATAAAGTTGAACCACTGCCATGTTTCCCGAAAATAAGACCTACCCCAAAAATAAGCCCTAGCAGGATGTCTATGCATTTGTTAAATATAAGCCCTACCCCGATAATAAGACCTAGTGATGGGCATGGCTATACGTGTATCTCCATAGCCACGCCATGCATTTCGGCACAGAGCAGTAAGGAAGACTGGAATACCTTTTATCTGCCACAGCTCCTTTCTCCGAGCCATTCACACTTGCGTGGGTGCACGTGTGATAACCATGGTCACAGGCATCCTATTGCACGTGTGAATGGCTAGGGGAAAGGCGTTCACACATCACTAGTGCCAGCCCCACCAACAAGGTCAGCTCCCCCTGTCAGGTTCCAGAAGAAGATGACTTAACTTTATTTGAATAAATGTAGATTGTTGTATTATATTTACTAAAAATAAGACATCCCCTGAAAATAAACCCTAGTGTGTCTTCTTGAGAAAAAAATAGATATAAGACAGTGTCTTATTTTCAGGGAAACACGGTACCATGAAACCTTTCATCCAAAGTGTTTCAAGTTTCTGACTGATCTTTCTGACTTCTCTTGTCCCAGTTTGGCCAAACCTACATAGTCTAATCATATTAATATTCTTAGATCCTAACTCTGCCCATTTCATATTCTCCTCTAACCCCTGCTCATAAACCTTCAATGCCTCCACATTGCCTACTGAAAATGTTAAAACATCTCAGTATAGCTGTCAAGGCCCTCAAAAGGTAGGTGGCCCTCCAACCTACCTTTCCAAACAATTTCATATAATTCTACTATTATGAGTCTGTGCTCCAGCCAAGCTAAATTTCTTGCTGTTCCCAGGTATCAATATTTTTTTCACCTCTCTAGTAGTGAAAAATATCAGTTCACCCCAAAATGTTGTAAGGATCATTCTCAAGGGCTGTAAAAATCCTGTCCAGAAGAGAAGTATCCTCAGACATGTTATCACCCAAGAAATTGCTTCTGGAAATCTGGATCCACAGAGAACAAGTCAAGCATTTATGCCTCTCAGCACTAGACACAATCATTATGATGCTTGATCTGGTATTGACTAGTGCACTGCTTCCCAAACATTTTTGGAGTTTTGACATTTTATACTCCAAACAATTTTTTTGTATTATTTTTGTAAAATTCACCCCCACCAAAATGCTGTAACTTCATTTTTAAAGTTAATTAAAATGAATGTGGCTTTGATAATTTTAGAACAATTTTGTGAGGTATTTTAAAATACTATGAGATACTCTGAAATGTCCCCAACATGAAGTTGAGAAGCAGTATCTTGACAAATGTGTTGGTCTCTCTATGCTTTGTTTCTACCCACAAGAAGGGGAACTAGTGATGTTCTATACTCTCTCCCCGGGCTCCCAGCCAGGATATTATAAGAACACATGCTATACATAAAGGTCTTTGCTTTCCCCAGAATAAAGACTCCTATATAACCTAGATAAAGCAATTTAACCATAGCCCTAAAATCTCTGTATGAGATTGACATTTTAAATTTTACTAGCAAAATATGAGCCACTGTCATATTACTTGATAACAGAGACATTAAATTCTTTCAGACTGCAGAAAGACATTCATATTACTAAACTAACATGTGGAGATCACTGTGCTTGAGAAGGTGTAGATTTAACACCCAAACAGATGTGCCCTTAGGAAGGAACTGGCCTTTGGGACTAACTTTAGCTTTTGTGAAGGGTCCTTTCTGAGGCAGGATGGGCGCTTTAAGAAGATAATACGTCATTATGTTCACTTGGTTCTCCGCTGAAATGTTTCCTTCTGCAGAGAGATTAGAAGTGAAGCACTGGGAAAAGAGGCAGGAAAACAAACATAGGGCTGCCTTGTCGAACTGCATTTTATCACCACACACCGCTATTTCATTTGTAATCACTACTCATCAAATTCTTTTTTGATAGAATTACTTTATTGCAACTATCTCTAAGAGATTAAGCTTCTCAAAACAGCAGTTTGTGGGAAGTATTAACAGTAACATCATTATAAATATGAGTTATCCAAGTCACCAAATTCCCAGATGAAAGGGAAGGTCACACAGCCTACTGCTCTGCCTCCAGGTTGGACAAGAAGCCCAACCCAAGTAGACTGGGAAAGAGTCTGAGTCATTCCAAACTTACTCCATGAAGGAATCAGTTATAAAATGAATGTCTGTATCTCCCTCCAAAATCCATAAGTTGAAACCCTAACCGCCAATGTAACGGTATTAGGAGGTGGGGTCTTTAGGAGGTGATTAAGTCATGAGGGTGAAGCCCTCATGAAGGGGATTAGCACCCAAATCCAAATAAAAAGAGCCCAGAGAGCTAGCTTGTTATCTTTCTGCCAGTAAGGATCATTCTCAAGTGCTGTAAGAACAGCACAGAAGATGGCCATCTCCTTTAAAAGACACAAAGAATCTCTTCGCCAGAACCTGACCATGCTGACATCCTGATTTCAGACTTCCAGCCTCCAAAACTGTGAGAAATAAATTTCTGTTGATTATATGCCATTGAGTTTGTGATACTTCATTATAGCAACCTAAATTGACTAAAGCAGAATCCAAGAATTTGAAGAGTTATCTGAGGACCAGAAAAAAAGATCTCTAGAGATCACTTGTGGTAGCCTTTCACAGAGAACAAAAGTATTATGTTAATTTCCTATAGGCCTAATATTAAGAAGGTGTCACTTGGTAACCAAGGTGAAAATAACTAATGTGAAATAAACTACATACATTGTACAATCTCAAGTAATGTGATTAAATAACTTAATAAGACCTTGTGACTTTTTTGCATACACAAACCAAGCTAGTATAAATTATTTTTTAGTCAATTGCTCAATTAGCTTCTACTTGTGTTCAATAATCCTTTCTGCTTAATTTTTTTTTTTTTTTTGAGACAGAGTCTCACTATGTCGCCCTCAGTAGAGTGCTGTGACATCACACTTCACAGCAACCTCGAACTCTTGGGCTTAAGCGATTCTCTTGCCTCAGCCTCCCAAGTAGCTAGGACTACAGGCGCCTGCCACAATGACCGGCTATTCTTTTTTTGTTGCAGTTGTCATCATTGTTTTAGCTGCCCCAGGCCAGGTTTGAACCCACCAGCCTCAGTGTATGTGGCTGGCACCCTACCCACTGAGCCATGGGCGCCAACACTTCAGTATTTCTTGTTCTTCATCCTGTTGAACAACTGCTTAGGTTACCAGGTAGCCTACTCAAGCTCTAACACAGAATCACATGTGGCTTTGACCTCTAAGAACAGAAATTCATCCTTTAAAAGACCCAAAAGAAACCCTGAGGTGATGGACTGGCACTTAGTTTTCCCTAGAAATTTCCGTATACTTAGAGAACAGGGTCTAGATTAAATTGAACCCATTCTCAGAGCTAACCAGCCATTCTAACCAGGACACTGCAAGTTTCCTAGATCAGAAGTTATGCAAAACCAAACCCACAGCATATCTCTGGGTTTTGGAAGTCTTCATTGCTCTTCATCTCTCTACCACAGAAACTCAGAAATTGTAGATCTCCCAGAACTTGGTGTATGTGTTTGCAGACAAGCTCAAGAGAATGCTCTCCCATCTCTGAAGGAACTCAGCATGCAGAAGCTAATAAGTCACTTGGATGGGACATTGTAAAGAAGATTTTTGAATGTGATGAAATGTGAGATTAGACCTGTTCCTGTCTTGGGACCCAGTGAACATTACAAGAGATGAAACATGAAGCACACTGATCCCTGACCAGTATGCTGCAGTTTCAAATTTACCAATGACTTTTCCCCCTATTATTACTGTTGACCTTCACAACTGCTTTATGAAGCCAATATTGTTAGGATGGTTTTAGAAATGAGCAAATTTATGCACAATGAGGTGAAGGGGTGGCCCAGGGTCATACAGATGGTGAGTAGTAGAGCTAAGATCCAAACACTCCCTTCCATGGTACTCAGTCTTTCTGTGGCCTTATCACCCTTTCTGATGAGCTCCCAACATGCAGACCTTGCAGAAAACACAATGTAATCATCTCTTGAAAATTTTTTGCACAGCTGTGGAATATACATCCAAAAGTGTCTTTGGCACTGTGGCAGAAACATGGTAATTAGTAGAGTCAATTTGACTCTCAAGAGACTTCCTCTTTTCTGGTGGATTCCTCAGAGCAGAGCTCTCTATTTCTAAAGAGGGACATTGCTCCTGTGATTACCTACCCATGCATATGTCTGAGTCCTTGAAAACTGGACAGATGATTATTGGTGTTTTACTAGAAGAAATAATCTACCAAGATGAAATAACTTTGAGTAGCAGTACTACTGTGGACTACATAATGACCAGAGAACAGTAGTACCTCATTCATTTATACTCTAAAAGTGTAGAAGTTAAGAATGATGCCTATCTTTGCCATATCTATGAGAAACTAGTTTTCAAACCTAATTAATCCGGTATTAATTTATATCTTGTATAATTCCTTATCTTTTTCACCCTCAAACAGAAGTTAGGGAAATGATTCAATAACATAACACAGTCCTGGCCATATTTATTCACCATTATGAGTCTTCCTTCTTGGAAAGCAGTGAGATAAATATCTGGAAAAGAACTTCCTAAAATGTCACCCTTCAACAATTTCTGAATTCATGAAGAAAATGTTTAATTTCCAAATACTTTGTGTATAGGAAGACTTCTGATTATGTCTACAATGGAGTAATAGAAGACTAATACTCCTACTGAGAATAACTATGAAGTCAAATAAAATTTGAAAACATCTGTCTGAAGGCACTGGAGCAATGTTTAGGCAACTGGGACTTTAGAAGAGAGAAGCAGTTACACTCTGCAGCCACTTTTTCCCTCAGAACATTTGCTGATTCTGATATCAAGCAAGTTGGTGGAGTATGAGTAAAGTCATGGACTGAGGTCTCTACCTACAGGAGAGAAATCTGTAGCACTTTGGGGGTAGAAAAAAAATATTAGAGACTTGAAGAGCTAGGAGTCAAGTGAGAAGTGAGAGTGAAGAAAACTTCTAGTTTTTACCTAAAGATAGTTACTGAATTCTGAAACTACATTAACCAGAAAGCTAAGAAAGTAACTATCAAACTAGAATTTCACAACTAGTGAAAATGTCTTTCAAAAACAAAGGCAAGATTTTGGGCAGGGAGGACAATGTCACCAATTTCATCAGAGTTTTTGAATTTCTCTGATTCGTCTTGCTGAGATAAGAGGATTGCTTGAGCTAAAGAGTTTGAGGTTGCTGTGAGCTATGATGCCACCATGCTGGACAACAAAGTGATATTCTGTCTCAAAAAATCCTCAGAACTAACATCAACAAAACCGTGTGACAAGTATTCCAGTAAACCCAAAATACGAAAACAGGTGGAGACAATCAACTAGCATCTATGATACAATACAGTGCCAATGTCTGCTGAGAGGAAGCAGAAAGCTAAATAAGAGTATCTGAAATACTTGAAAATAAGAGTAACCCCAAAATAATCAGCATGTACTTACTACAAAGCTCAGCAGAACATTTTGACAATAACGGTCACTACAAGGAGTTCTACACATTCCAACGTGTGAGTAACTTCAAGAGGTCTGAAGGGCTGGAACAGTCTGGACTCAAGGAAATCTAAAAATTTCATCAGCCAGGAGATAGCGTCCACTCTGGGTAAGCCGAAAGAAGCATCCCTGCAATAGTTAATACAAAAAAAAAAAAAAAAAGAAAGAAAGAAAGGAAGGAAGGAAGGAAAAGAAAAGAGCCAGACCAACTTGAAATTCATGAGTTTTTTCTAATGAACAGGAGAGCTGAGTTTATAGAGCAACAAAGTTGCCTAAAATATGATAAATACTTACTACAGGAAGTGAGATGTGAGCACTCTCTTATCTGGGGTAAGCTTACTGAAAACCAGTAAGAAGAGTTCAGCTAGAAATATTCCCACTTTGGTAAAGGCAAAACGTGGGCTGGCAGGACAGTATGAAGCCTTAGAAACTGCGTGAGCATGCAGTCTTTTGAAGGCTCTTATCCATGAACTTCCCTGAGTTCTCACAGAAGAGAACAGAAGGAGGCCTAAGAATGACCCATTGAGGCACAGACTTTGCAGAGAGGAACATTAGCCATGCAAGAGGAACAATCTCCGTTTCATGCAGTTTCCCTATCTCACCCCGGGGAAAAATGCCTTTTTTTCTGGGGAAAAGGACAAACTTTCTCACCATTAGGATACTGGTGGAAATTCACTGTGGCTATGAGAAGGAAACAGGAAAAAACACTACTCCTGGAGGAAGGTTAGAAAGATGCACGAGGCCCATGAATATGTAAGGAGACTGGCAAAAGCCTTGAGCAGGCCATAGCCTTGAGACCCAAGAACACAGTACCAAAGATTAAGGCTTGGGCACAACGGCAGAAAATGTCCTCCCCTCAGTTCCCTACATCACTAAACAAACAAGTTTGTGTAATTAGTAACGGCAGAATAGTGCTGGGAAAGGGGCAGAGAAAGAAGAGCATGGAGAGAGACCGACCATCTGAGGCATACATAAAGACAGAAAGACTTTTCAAAGCTCAGCATCAAGAAAACCAAACAATTCCATTAAAAAGGGGGCAAAAGATATGAGGAAAAATTTCACCAAAGAAGAGGGTATACAGATGCCAAATAAGTACATTAAAATATGTTCATTATCATTAGCCATCAGGGAAATGTGAATTCAAACCACAATGAGATGTTACTACCAACCTATCAAAGTGGCCAAAATTTAAAAAAAAAAAAACTGCCAACACTAATACTAATGAAGATATGGAGAAAATGGATCACCTACCTTACTCGTGAGAATATATAGTGGTACAACCACTCTGGAAAATAATGTGGCAGTGTTTCTAAAAACTAAAAGTGCAACTAGGAGGAATGGCTCATGTCTATAATCCCAGCACTTTGGGAGGCTGATTCAAGTGGATCACTCGAGGCAAGAAGTTCAAGACCAGCGGCACCTGTGGCTCAGCGAGTAGGGTGCTAGCCCCATATGCCAAGTGGGGTGGCTTCGAACCCGGCCCCAGCCAAACTGCAACAAAAAATAGCTGGGCATTGCGGCGGGTGCCTGTAGTCCCAGCTACTCAGGAGGCTGAGGCAAGACAATCATCTAAGCCCAAGAGCTGGAGTTTACTGTGAGCTGTGACACCCCTGCACTCTACCGAGGATGACAGAGTGAGACTCTGTCTCTGAAAAAAAAAAAAGGAGAAGTTCAAGACCAGCCTGAACAACATGACAGCTTTGATGGCCATTTCAGAAAACAAGGTCCAAAATTGGACCTCGGCACTTTCATCAGGGCATAGCTTGCCAGGGGGAGTACTTCGAAGGTGACTGTATATTCTGCCATGAGGTATGCAGCACTTTTTCTAGGATGAGTTCATGAACTTAACTGTCAGACCCCATATAACCCAGCAATTTCCCATGTAAGCTAGCAATTCCACTCCTGGATATTTTCTCAAGATAAATGAAAACTTATGTTTATAAAAACCTTGTATACAAATGTTTATCATAATAACAGAGAAAAATGGAAGAACATAAATGTCCCTCAGCTGGAGAATTGGTAAACAAAATGGGGGACATCTGTCCAATGGACTAATACCCAGCAATAAAAAGGGACAAACTGCTGGTGCACGCAACAACATGATTGAATCTCAAAAGCATTTTGCTAAGTGAAAGGAGCCAGATCCGAAAGATGACGAGTCATATAATTTTTTTTATTTGATAATCTGGAAAAAGCAAAACTACTGGGCTGGAGACCAGATCAGTGGCTGCCAGGTGCTGGGGATGGTGAAGGAGTTACCTACAAAGGGGCAACACAGGGGAACTTGGCAGGAGGTGATGGAACGGTTCTGTACTTTGATTGTGGCAATAGATACTTGGCTCTGTGCTAAGCCATAAAACTGTACACTGCAAAAGTTTGCTCTATGCAAATAAAAAGATAAGCAGAAATAAGATCCTCCTGTACAACCACCTAAGTGACAACATATGCTACCAAGGATGGTGTGCAAATGGACTTCACACACTGGTGGTGGTGGTATAAATTGCTACAGTCACTTTGGAAAACTATTTGGCAGCATCTGATAAAATTAAAAATATGCACATCCTATAAATCATCAATTATACCTCTGGACATATACACAACAGAAACATATATTCACCAAAGAAAGTAAATACAAGGATGTTCATAGCAGTTCCATTTGTATCAGCAAAACCTATGAGCAAATCCAATGTCAACGAACGGTGAAATGGATAAATAAATCATGACATATTCAATGCAGTACTGTATGACAATGAGAAGGACTTACTGCTCACACAACAACATGGATGAATCTCACAAAAATATTAAGTATAAGAATCCAGACAATAATAAGAGTACATAATGTAGCATTCCATTTATGTAAATAAATCAAAAGCATTACAAGTCAAAATAGTGGTTACTTTGGAGCTGGAAGAATGACTTAGAAGGAATTAAAAGGAGGGCCCAGCAGTGATCTATTTCTTTATTCAAGTGCTAGGTACACAATTGTGTTAGCTTTGTGAATATTCATCAATCTGTTCACTTAATATTTGTGCATTTTTTTCTGTTTTCAAATTCTATTTCTATTAAAAATGTCTTAAAAGTGGCATATATATATACTTCAATTTATTTCCATGATAAAATCTTTGCTGATAAAATTGTCTGATTCCAAGGGAGAGGAGAGAGAATTATATATAAAAGCTTTTGTTCCTGATTAGACAAAAGGATAATGGCAACTTTTGATCACCGGCTCTATCATGGATGGTGGTAGGGGCTTCACAACAACCAGGAGAAGTAGGCATTTTACCTCCGTTTTAGAGATAAAGAAAACCCTAGGACAAAAAGAAGATGACTGGTTTCCACTATGATTATATGATTCTACTATTTCTAAAATGAAAAACTCAAGGAACATCTGAGAGAGAAAGTTCTCTAAAAAGCATCTCATCCAGCCCCTTTATTTTACAAAAGGAGAAATCCTGTCCCAGGAGGAAAAGAGATTAATTCAAGATTACTCATCTACTGAAAGAAAAAGGACTAGAACTTTTAGTCTCCTGAGTGCCATCCAGTGGACAATATACCAAGAGTACCATTTACAGACAAATCATCAAGATGCATCACGGAATGGAGGGAAAGTCTAAATTAGAAGTTGGCTGAACTGGATCCTTTCATGGTTTTGCCACAGAAGCTTGACTTCTCTCTAGGTTTTAATTTCCCCACCTGTGAAATATGAGGTAACAACAACAAAACCAATAAGAGGTAGCAAGTCGTGGAGCCAAGATAGAGGCAGATCCAGGTTTTGTGGGGTCTGCAACATAAAACATGTGGGGCCTTCTTTAAGTATAAGAATAAAAAATTGGCTCGGTGCCTGTGGCTCAAGTGGCTAAGGCGCCAGCCACATACACCTAAGGTGGTAGGTTCCCATCCAGCCCGGGCCCGCCAAACAACAATGATGGCTGCAACCAAAGAAAATAGCCAGGTGTTGTGGTGGGCACCTGTGGTCCCAGCTACTTGGGAGGCTGAGGCAGGAGACTCACTTGAGCCCAGGAGTTGGAGGTTGCTGTGAGTTGTGATGCCACGGCACTCTACCCAGGGGGACAGATTGAGGCTCTGTCTCAAACAAAAAAAAAAAAAATAGAATAAAAGATTACCAACATAAAATTGGGAATAAAGGTAAGTATTTAAAATGAGAAAAATACAACAGAACACACATTTTTAAAAGTTGAAGAATGTGGCTCAGCATCCTTAGCACAGTGGTTATAGCGCCAGCCACATACACCAAGGCTGGCAGGTTTGAATCTGGCCCAGACCTGCTAAACAACAATGACAACAACAACAAAAATAGCTGGGCGTTGTAGCAGGCACCTGTAGTCCCAGCTACTTGGGAGGCTGACGCAAGACAATCGCTTAAACCCAAGAGTTTGAGGTTGCTGTGAGCTGTGACACCATGGCACTCACTCTATCACGGCCAACATAATGAGACTCTTTCTCTGTAAAAAAAAAAAAAAAGAAAAAAAGTTGAAAAATATTGGAAACATACCAAAATTCATAAAAAAGAACAAAATAAATAATAGCATATCTTTATTAACTACCAGTTCACACATCTGTAACATATTATTCCTACTTTTCTTATTTATTATAGCTGGAAACTCACAGGACTCAGTATCTAGTTGTAATTAGAAGTAAGATTTGTCACAGCAATGTCATTAGAGCACACAGCCAGATCACACGGGGAAAGAAAAGACCCAGATGAAGTGTGGAGGAAGCCATGCATAGACTTCCTTTTGCTCTCTCCCTCCCATGAAGGGCCACACAGAGCATACTCTTCCCTCAGCAACAAAAATGCAGTGACACATGTAAGATGTTTCTGCCCAGGAAAGCCCAGACTCAGTACCCACAGGCAATATTGGGGGCCGGTAACATAGGCACCCTCTGCCTAGTGTACACCAAAACTCCAGACTCCCAGAAAAAAACAGGTTCATCTGTGTCTGGTCCAGAGACTTACAGAAGGGAATTCAAACTCTGCGAAAAGGCTCAGGACCCAGACAATGAGCCAGAAGGGGGGAGATTACAAAACTAGACATAAGAATAAGCAAATCAGGATGAATTTCAGATAACCGGAGCACAAAATTTATCTGGAAACGAGTGACCAGCAAGTAATCTGATAGGAAAGAGAGCCTGAAGCTGGGACACAACACAAGGAAGAAGCTGCAGAGTTGGTTTGATTCTACAGTCGATGTGGAAACCTAGCACGAGGTTCTGTGGACACTGGGTGGTCAGGAGGAGGAACTACTTCAGGAGGGGGGGCATCTTGGACTATAGACAGAGTGGAGCTTTGCCAGGGAGGCACAGAATCGGATTGAGCAAACCAGGAACCAAAGAGACAGCTAAGAAAAACTGCCTCCTAAATTGATCATGACTGAGTTTGCAAATGGTACAGTCACAGCATCAAAGGCCATTTCAGGTGCCATATTCTGGGGCCCCACCCCCATGTGTGGGTATAGAGAGCAAATCACCATAATGAGAATCAAAAAGACTGGCTGAGTCTTGCCTTGATCACTGTGCAAGCTGAGGCAAATCACTTTCACTTTTTTACCTCTAAAGTGGAGAGAATGATAATGTGATCCCAGGTGCCCAGCGAGAATTCAGTGTGATACCAGGCTGAGAAAAAGGACTGGAGAGGCATTCTTGCTGATCCAAAACACCACAAAAACCCATGGGCAAGTATCATGTAAGCTGCAAAGCCTTGCAGAAATTTTAGCTTTACGACAGAGGAGACAAGAGCTCTGTTGTACTATCTCTCTGTTAACAGTTGCAATTCTCAGAAAACTTTAACTCTCATGAACTCTTCTTCTCCCTAATGCACAAGCAGTTTTGGGCTGTTGTCTTACCAATATCATAGGGGAAAATTGACTATACTAATTTGATAGTACTAACAGTCACTTTATAAAGAAGAAGCCCTCTGATAAGTAATTTAGCTAGGAAGGGAGAAGGAAGGCGGAGGAATGGGACATTAGGAAGCATTGAAGTATCTAAATGAGAGGGAGGAAAGCAAAGACAGATATGCTATGACTCTAAATGACATTTGCACCCCTACCATCTCTCCACCAACCCCTGGCCAGATGACTGACTGGCCAAAACAGTGAGTCAATGAATTCTCAGGAAGAGAAACAGGCTGCCTTTTAAAAAGCTCACAGTAAAACCCAAGTGAGGGTACTGACCCACTGCGGCCAGCGTGCAGCCCTCCTTTGGGAGCCCTTCATGAGTTGCGCCCAATCTAGTTCCCCAGCCTCATCCCTCATAAACTTGCTCAACAAATGAGTCTGCTCCAGCCTGGTACCTTCCTTCAGTTCCCTGATTATATCCAACCCTTTCAGGCAGCCCTCCCCCATTTCCCATCTCAGAAAATCCATTTGACTTTGAAGACCAAGCTCTCCATACCCTCCTCACCCCCATGAAGCCTTCCCCAGACCCTTGCCCAGAGTGAGCACTGTTCCTTCTTCTTCATATTTATCTAACTTGCTCTGCCTTGCTTCAGACTCTGTGGTTCAAAGGTCTGCCTATAAGCTGTCCCCTCCCAAGCTTGGGAGTATGTAGTGACATAGAGGTGAATGTGTATCTTTGAGAAGCCTCCTACAGGAGGGATGTCTGCTGACTTCAGGATTCTTTGCATCATGACGCGCTTTTTTTTTTTAGAGACAGAGTCTAACTTTGTCACCCTGGGTAGAGTGCAGTGGCATCAAGCTCACAGCAACGTCCAGCTCTTGGGCTTAGGTGATTCTCTTGCCTCAGCCTACTGAGTAGCGGAGACTACAGGCACCCACCACAACGCCCAGCTATTTTTTGTTGCAGTTTGGCCAGGGCCGGGTTTGAACCCACCACCTTCGGTACATGGGGCTGGGGCGCTACTCACTGAGCCACAGGCACTGCCCATCATGGCGCTTTTGTACTCAGATCTGCCTTGTGCTTCCAGGCTGTGCCCATACCGATGCTAGCTGATCATGAGATGCCCTGCCAGTAAATGCCCTGGAAGCACAATCCCTTCAGAACTTGGGCCAAAGAACCTCCCAGGAAGCTGCGTGTGAGCCACAGTGCAAAGGCAGACATTGCGCCCTTTCCTGTGTTACTCACTACATACCTGGTCCCTAGGCCCCAGGCTAGGCATTAACTGTGAACATAGATTGCATGGCCTGCTTTGTACCAGGCACTATGTGGACCAAATCATCTATACTCAATGCAAGACCCTGTAAAGGGTAAATTTGGCTTCACACCTCTCTGTTGGGCTGGTGACTGTCAGGTTGGACCCAACCTGCTTCCTAATTCTGCTTCCTTCCTGTCCTTTCATGGGTGTTAACCCCAGCAAACCTATCGCTCTTCTCACTCCCTTTCATCAGCTGCTTGCTGGAGGCCCCAGTCTGAGACAGTTAGGTACAGAGTGGACCAAGAAAGCAGATGGTAAGTTTAGGTCTTGGCACAGGATTGCCCTGCATCTGCCCAACTGGTAAAGAGGATCCCATCTCAGAGGCAGGTGGTGTGCAGATAGCTCCAAGCACAAGGTGGCAGCATATGTGCTAGACCTTTGATGTTTAAACTTTTTGCTAGGATCTTTGGCTTTTGGAGAAGTTTCTGGCAGGTGAAGACATCCAGGCATGTGGCATATATGAAATGACAACTCAAAGGACAGTCGGAATGGATGATGGTGACTACTCTACATAGATGACCCAAAAAAGATTAGTGAGAAGCTGAGGGTGATTAACAAACAAGTGAAAACTAACTGGAAACATCAGAGTGCCCAGGGAGAAGGGCAATGCAGTACTGTGTCAAGTATATGCTGGAATGATCCCACAGCCCTTCCCAAAGAAACCTATGGCTATGTACAGGGTGACTGAACACTGGGGAAATGGGAATAAATAGGCAGTCTTAAGGCTACTGAACACAGTATCCAATCTGACATTGATACCTGGATTCTTGATCAACTACATCTGAAGGCTGGTTTCAGGAACACCTTTTGTGCTCAAGTTTCTGGACAAAGGGTGTCCACTAGATTCACAGTGTGATGGCCCATTTTCTGAATATTTATCTGTTGGTCCTGAGTGGGGAGAAGCTGGAATCCAATATGCTCCACAACAGGCTACAGAGCTAGTGAGATACCAGATTAATTTTCTGAGGAACTTTCCAGAATATGAGCTTAATATAAATGAAAAGCTGTAAGACAAAATTGCAATATAGCACAAACTTAACAGAATAAAAAAAATACAAAGAAAAAAGAACTAGGGAAAATACATCCAAATCATACCCCTGGGAAATGGCCTTATGATAGTTCTTTGCTCCTGATTCTCCTATACTTTTCTGTACTTTCCGAAGTTGCCACAGTGAGCATGCAAGTATACAAGAGTCAGTTGACTGGGTCTTCTTCGTGAAGTACGTTAATTTGACAATTCAGGTCCTGTAACCATGGTTATGGGCTGGTCACATGTCTGCTAAACCCCTCCTCTATATGAATCATGTAAACAGATAACTTGGACTGCACATTCACTCATTCATGGCACACTGTTTTGAGGCCCTCCTCCAGCTTTGGGGGGCCTGGCACTTGGGTTTCTACTTATTTCCACAAAGGCTGATCTAGTAGAAGAGGAGAGAAAATAAGAAAATGCAGACTGACTGAGGAGCTCAAAGTCACAGAGACATGGTAATTAATGTCTTCTATCAGTTTGTAATATGCAAGCAAGCAAGGGAGCCAGGGGGAAGATAGGCGCCCCAAGTCCACAAAACTTCAGAAGTTTAAACTCATTTCTTCCACAGTCTATGCCAGGTACCACACCTAACCAACAAAGTCAAAGTAGCGCACCCCTGTCTGTGTTTTTATTGGGATGCAGCGTCTTTCTGTTCACTTAGAATGTCACTAAGACAAAACTAGAAATGAATGCAGTTTTCAGGGTGGCACCACGTGATCTGGGCCATGTTGCGAGGGACATAGCCAAACAGGAGCTTCCCAAAGGACAGAGAGGGGAAAGAGGGGGGAGTCTGGCAAACAGGCTGGATTCAGGATGACAGGAGGAAATAGAAAGTTGCCAGGCAGAAGAATACAAAGCTCCCTGTTTTCACACAGCTGCGTGGCTTCCTGGGCTTCTCCTGTGTGGGGGAGCTGTGTGTGACACTGTGTGAGTCCAGTGCACAAAAGGGAAGCAAAATGATGAATGCTTAAATGCAAACAAGCAAAGAAGAGAGCCCCATCTGATCCAAAGGGCAGAG
This sequence comes from Otolemur garnettii, assembly GCF_000181295.1. Classification (NCBI taxonomy): domain Eukaryota; kingdom Metazoa; phylum Chordata; class Mammalia; order Primates; family Galagidae; genus Otolemur; species Otolemur garnettii. Next base: position 2,893,179 of record NW_003852585.1, read on the forward strand.
TATAACACATGAGCAGCTCCCCCTTAGGGGAATACTCATCCAGGGTGGTGGGTGGCCACAGCCTCCAGAAGGAGCAACATGACCTTTGGGAGTATTAAAACTCAGAGAGGGTCAGCGCCTATAGCTCAAGCAGCTAAGGCCCCAGCCACATACACTGGAGCTAGCAGGTTCAAATCCAGCCTAGGCCCACCAAACAACAGTGACAACTACAACCCCCCTCCCCCAAAATAGCTGGGTGTTGTGGCAGGTGCCTGTAATCCCAGCTACTTGGGAGGCTGAGGCAAGAGAATCACTTAAGCCCAAGAGTTAGAGGTTGCTGTGAGCTGTGACACCACAGCACTCTACCTAGGGTGACAGCTTGAGACTCTGTCTCAAAAAAAAAAAGAAAAGAAAGAAAAGAAAAATTTTTAAATAATAAAAAAAATAAAAAACTCAGAGAGCTGGTGGAGGGAGCAAGATGGTGACCGAGTAACAGCTTCTTTGCAACCAGGTGTGGAGAGATTGGGGAGAGAAGACTCCAAGCACCTCTGGCTTGTGGGCTCTGACCAGAAACATCCCTTTGGGGACACAGGGAGGCAGCGAGAGACTTCTGCACCCCAGGAGGAGGAGAAAAGCAGTGGAGAAGTGGCAAGTGGTTGCATTAGTTCGGTCTGAGGCTGTGACAACAGCAGCGAGCTTGCAAACAGGAAGGCTTTCCCCATGGGTTGTTTTGTTTTTTTGGACTTGGGCACTCAGTTGAACTACCTTGGGAGAACATGGGCAAGAGTGTGGACGACTTTAAACATTGTCTAGGGCCCTGGACTGAGCTGCTGAGCCTGAAGGGAGCTAATATTGTTTGGCTGTGGGCCTCGTATGCAGCCATTGTGGGAGAACTGCCCCTGAAGGCCCCACCCTCAGGGTCACAGAGCCAGGCTTGGGCTGGGAGACTTTGGGAGACTGAGAACTAGTGACTAAGCAGTGCCAAAGGCTGGGACTGAGATGGCTGGGGAAGAGCGGAGTTTTTAGTGTTTGGCAGTAGGAGGGCTGCCTTCCAACCTCAGCCCTCAGGGACATAGAGTGAGACCGGTTTTGTCACACTGGATAAGCAGGCAGCCACTTCAGGAGAGATCCCAGCAACAAGTGCCTTCCTGGGAAAGCTTCTGCTTAGCCAAGATTAATGGTTTAAAATATCTTTTAAGTGAGCTGAAGAGAGACTTAGACTCTCAACCCTGTGTGGTTTGAGAAATCAGCAGAGGCCTCCAGTCTCCATCTCATACAGCTATATCAACATTGTGATTAACAACTCCTATCCCAGAAGATCACCTGTTTCCCAGACAATACTCAGCAACATAGATATATAGCTTTTGTTTTGTTTTGTTTTTTGTTTTTTTTTAAATTTCAACATTTTCCCTCTATATTTTCCCTTATTTCTCTTTTCTTTCTTCATTTTTCTAGTTTAACTATAATTTTCCATTGTTACCCTCTTTAAAAATAAGAAGTTCATTTTTTGCTAGTGTTTCTGCCTCTATTATTTGGTTTTCCCCCCAATTTCATTCCATAAGGTTTTCTGTTTGTTTGTTTGGTTTGATTTATAGTATTTTTGTCTTTTCTCTCTATTTGGTGGAGGTGGGATACCATATCTACTCAGGCTGACAAAGAGCTGCTGAGATCAAGGGAATCACCCAACACAGCACCCCCAGAGGTTCGGGGTTTTTAAGGTTGGGTCAAAGTACCCTACTGTACTCCTGTCTCCCTCTTTCTGTGCCTCTCTTCTTCTTGTCAATATTCCCTTTTACTCATCTCCTCTCCTTTCTCTATTTTTTCTTTTTTAAAAATCTTTCTTCCCTTCTTGCCCTTCAATCTTCTCATCTTTTTGGTTCTCTACCAAAAGGACTCATAGAAATCTTAGGCCAGAGGCACAGTAACTTAAAGGGCAATAGGAAGTAAAAGGAAACTTAGGGCAAGGAAACAGATAAAAGAAAACACACAAGAGGAAGAATCAGCAGAAAAATCCTGGCAAAATGAAAAACCAGTCCAGAGCAACCCCCTCACCAAGGGACCATGAGGTAGCTACTGCAGAAGATTCCACCTACAAAGAAATGCTAGAAATGACAGAAGGGGAATTTAAAATACAGATGATGAAAACAATGAAGGAAGTTGCAAGAAAGTGGAAAATAACCAAAAGGAAATCCAAAAACAGAATCAAATAAGAGATGAACGATATGAAGAATATAGAAAGGATATAGTAGAGCTAAAGGATTTGAAGCAGTCAATTAGAGAACTTAAAGATGCAATAGAAAGTATCAACAGGCTCGATGCCTGTGGCTCAAGTGGCTAAGGCACCAGCCACATACACCTAAGGTGGCAGGTTTGAATCCAGCCCGGGCCCGCCAAACAACAATGACAGCTGCAACCAAAAAATAGC
>NW_003852585.1:2896264-2899761 GCF_000181295.1 Otolemur garnettii
AAAAAAAAAAAGGGCAGTGCCTGTGGTTCAAAGGAGTAGGGCACTGGCCCCATGCCCCATATGCCAGAGGTGGCTGGTTCGAACCCAGCCCTGGCCAAAAACTGCAAAAAAAAAAAAGAAAAAGAAAAAGAAAAAAGAAAAGAAAAGAAAATTTCCCCTAATATCACCAAAGCTCCAGAGGAATGGAAGTCATACTAGAGAATATTATAAATGAAAATTTCCCTAATATCACCAAAGAATCTGACATACTCCTTTCAGAGGGATATCAGACCCCAAGCCACCTCAACTCTAATAGAGCTTCTCCAAGACACATTGTGATGAACCTGTCCAAGGTAAAGACAAAAGAAAAGATTCCTCAAGCTGCCAAAAGTAAGTGCCAAATGACCTATGGGGCTAATCCATCAGGGTGACTGCAGACTTCTCTAATGAAACTTTTCAAGCCAGAAGACAATGGTCATCTACCTTTAATCTACTTAAAACAGAACAATTTCCAGCCCAGAAGTCTATATCCTGCTAAGTGAAGCTTTAAAATTGATCGCAAAATCAAATCTTTTACTCATATGCAAACATTGAGGAAATTTGTCACAAAAAGACCAGCTCTACAGGAAATACTTCAACCTGTTCTACACACTGACCCACCACAATGGACCACCAACAAAGTAAGCACTCAGAAATTAAAGGGAAGAACCGAGCTTCCACAATGATGCAAAAGATAAAACTAAGCAATGGACTTTCACAAAATAAGATGAATAGAACACTACCATACTTATCAATTATCTCAATAAATGTTAATGGCTTAAATTCTCCACTGAAGAGGCATAGATCAGCTAATTGGATTAAAATACACAAGCCATCCATTTGCTGTCTGCAGGAAACACACCTAGCCTCAAAAGACAAATTAAAACTCAGAGTTAAGAATTGGAAGACAATTTTCTAGGCAAATGGAATTCAGAAGAAAGGGGAGATTGCAATCTTATTTTCAGATGCATGTGGATTTAAAGCAAGTAAAGTCAAAAAAGACAAAGATGGTCACTTCATACTAGTCAAGGGAAAAATACAACAAAAAGACATTTCAATTCCAAATATTTAGGCACCCGATGTAAATGCTCCCAGATTCTTGAAACAGACCTTACTTAGTCTGAGCAATACCATATCCTATAACACCATAAAAACAAAGGACTTTAACATTCCTCTTAGAGAGCTGGACAGATCCTCTAAAGAGAAATTAAACAAAGATAAAAGGGACTTAATGAGACCATAGAACAACTGTGCTTGATAGACGTATATAGAACACTCCATCCTAAAACTGAAAAATATATATTCTTCTCATTGGCCCATGGAACATTCTCCAAAATTGATCATATCCCAGGACACAAAACAAACCTTAACAGAATCAAAAGAATTGAAATTTTACCTCATATCTTCTCAGACCACAAGGCATTAAAGGTGGAACTCAACTCCAACAAAAGTGTTTGACACCACACAAAGGCATGGAAATTAAAGAACCTTATGCCAAATGACAGTGGGTGCAGGAAGAAATAAAAGAGGAAATTATTAACTTCCTGGATCATAATAACAATGAAGACACAAGCTACCAAAACCTGTGGGATACAGCAAAAGCAGTTCTGAGAGGAAAATTTATAACTTTAGATGCCTACATTTGAAAAACAGAAAGAGAGTGCATCAGCAAACTCACAAGCCATCTAATGGAATTGGGAAAAAAAGAACAATCTAAGCCTATACCCAACAGAAGAAAAGAAATATCCAAAATTAAATCAGAAATCAATGAAACTGAAAACAAAAGAATCATTGAGAAAATTAGTAAAACAAGGAGTTAGTATTTTTAAAAAAATCAATAAAATAGATAAACCTTTGGGCAGACTAACTAGAAATAGAGAAGTAAAATCTCTAGTAACTTCAATCAGAAATGATAAAGGGTAAATAACAACAGATGCCACAGAGATACAAGAGATTATCTCTGAATACTACCAGAAACTTTATGCCCAGAAATTTGACAATGTGAAGGAAATAGATCAATATTTGGAATCACACCCTCTCCCTAGACTTAGCTAGGAAGAAACATATCTCCTGAACAGACCAATATCAAGCACTGAGATCAAAGAAACAATAAAAAATCTCCCAACAAAAAAATGGCCTGCTCCAGATGGCTTCATACCCAAATTCTATGAAAACCTCAAAGAAGAGCTTATTCCCATACTGCAGAAATTATTCCAAAAATTTGAGGAGGAAGGAATCTTCCCCAACACATTCTAGGAAGCAAACATCACTCTGATGACAAAACCAGGAAAAGATCCAACTAAAAAGGAGAATTTGAGACCAATTTCACTAATGAATATGGATGCAAAAATTCTCAACAAAATCCTAGCCAATAGATTATAGCTTATCATCCAAAAAGTCATACATCATGATCAAGTAGGTTTCATCCCAGGGATGCAAGGCTGGTTTAACATACGCTAGTCCATAAACATTATTCACCATATCAACAGAAGCAAAAACAAAGACCTTAAGATCATCTCAATAGATGCAGAAAAAGCATTCAATAAAATCCAGCATCCTTTTCTAATTAGCACACTGAAGAGTATACATACATGGCACATTTCTGAAACTGATCGAAGTTATCTATGACAAACCCACAGCTAGTATTTTACTAAATGGAGTAAAACTGAAAGCATTTCCACTTAGAACTGGAACCAGACAAGGTTGTCCTCTGTCGCCATTACTATTCAACCTAGTGCTGGAAGTTCTAGCCAATACAATTAAGCAAGACAAGAAAATAAAGGGCATCCAAATGAGAGCAGAGGAGGTCAAACTCTTCTTTGCTGACAATATGATCTTATATTTAGAGAACCCCAAAGACTCAACCACAAGACTCCTGGAAGTCATCAAAAAGCACACTAATGTCTCAGGATATAAAATCAATGTCCACAAGTCAGTAACCTTTGTATACGCCAATAACAGCCAAGATGAGAGGCTAATTAAGGACACAATTCCCTTCACCATAGCTTCAAAGAAAATGAAATACCTAGGAATATACCTAACAAAAGAGGCGAAGGACCTCTATAAGGAAAATGATGAAACTCTAAGAAAGGAAATAGCAGAGGATATTAACAAACAGAAGAACATACCATGCTCTCGGCTGGGAAGAATCAACATTGTTAAAATGTCTCTACTTCCCAAAGCAATCTCCAGATTCAATGTCATTCCATCAAAATACAGAAATTGTACTTTCAAGACTTGGAAAAAACAATTCATTTTGTATGGAACCAGAAAATAACCCATAAAGCTAAGGCAGTTCTTAGTAATAAAACAAAGCTGGAGTGGGCAGTGCCTGTGGCTCAGTGAGTAGGGCACCAGCCCTATATACCGAGGGTGGCAGGTTCGAACCCGGCCCTGGCCAAACTGCAACAAAAAAATAGCCAGGCATTGTGGCGGGTGCCTCTAGTCCCAGCTACTCAGGAGGCTGAGGCAAGAGAATC
>NW_003852585.1:2900751-2906571 GCF_000181295.1 Otolemur garnettii
ATCCTTTTATCATAAGGACACTTGCACTAGACTGTTTATTACAGCTCAATTTACAATCACCAAAATGTGGAAACAGCCTAAAGGCCCACCAACCCAGGAATGGATTAACACGCTGTGGTATATGTATACCATGGAATACTATTCAGCCATTAAAAAAGATGGAGGGTGTCCCCCATAACTCAGTGGGTAAGGCACTTGCCACATACACCAAGGCTGGTGGGTTTGAACCCAGCCTGGGCCTGCCAAGTAACGACAACTCAACAAAAATATAGCTGGGTGTTGGGGCAGGCGCCTGTAGTTCCAACTACTTGGGAGGCTGAGGCAAGAGAATCACTTAAGCCCAAGAGTCTCAGGTTGCTGTGAGCTGTAATGTCACAGCACTCTTCTGAGGGTGACATAGTGAGACTCTGTCTCAAAAAAGTAAAATAAAATAAAATGAAATGAAAAAGACAGAAACTTTACATCCTTTTTTGATGGAAGTGGAACACATTATTCTTAGTAAATCATCATAAGAATGGAGATGCATGAATCCTATATACTCAATTTTGATATGAGGACAATTAATGACTTAGTACACGGTGGGGGGTGGGGGAAGGGATGAGCAGAGAGAGAGAGAAGCAGGGAAGTGATGGGGGAAAGGAAGAGCAGAGAGAGGGAAGGAAGGAGCGGGTAGGGTCTTAGTGTGTGAGACACCTTTGGGGGGCAAGGCACAATTATAAGAGGGACTTTACCTAACAAATGCAATCAGTGTACCCTGATATCGTGTATCCTCAATGAATCCCCAACAATGAAAAAAAAGAAAAAAGAAAGAAAGCTCAGAGAGCCTAAGTGAACATTGAGTCCAAAATACCCTTGCAAAGAAAGTATGGAAACAAGCCCCTGAGGAAAGGAAGTATCTAAAATACAAATAATCAATGTAGGACTAGACACAAACTTCATAAAGAGTTCTGAAAGCTCTATACCAACAAGATAAGTAACTCAATTAGAAAAATGGGAAAAGACATTTCCCAGAAGAGAAAAGTGGACTGGCCAAGAAGTATTTGAAGGGAAGCCATGAATTTGGGTCACAGTAGGCCCAGACTGGTGGTCCCTCAGAACACCAAGTAGGAGCCCTCTCTGGAGGAGGATACATTCCACCTAGATCTTAAGATTCAAAGAAGCACAGGGAGGGGAGGAAGTGGCATTCTGGAAGGTATAGTCGGGAGACAAGAGAAAAAAAAGGGCGAGGGCATGATAAGCTCAGAGAAAGGGAGAAGTCACATAGAAGTCATAGTAAGAATAAAGAATGGCTCTGTAGGGAGCATCTGGGCTAAAGATAGGCCTTACCAGCCAGGGGTGCTGAGCACAGGAAGAGAAGATGGCTGCAAGTTCCCAGAGGACAGCTCCAGCCAGGGAGGCTAGCCTCCCATGCAATAGAGAGGACAGAAGAGAAATAAGCAATGCAAATACGGGGTTTAGAAGGCCACTGGGGTGAACAGAGAATCCTGCAAGTTACTCTCCAGGGATCAGAGAGGGAAGAGAATTCTAGGTGAGTACTGTGGTCACAGGAAATGAGGCAATTTCTTGGTAGGCAGTTAGCTGCAAAGAGTGATCTTTGGAAAAGGCAAGATTTCCTAAAAGGAAGATATGTGGCATAATGAGATGAAATCAAGGCCTAGAGAAGGAAGCAGAGTTTGAAGAGGAGATTCATTTCTGGCCCCAGCTGAGGGCTGGCTAGCGGAGTGCAGCCAAGGCACGGCAGCAGCAGCTGGTGAGGGAGCAGAGCCAGGAATCCGAGGAGGCTGCCCTGTCTCCAATTAGTTGACTGCTGCCTGGGGGCTCCAGAGTACCTGCAGAGGGCCATGCATCAGAAGGCAGAAATGGATGAGTCTAAGGAGGTGATGGCTGACCTCTCAGAGATGAGTAGAGTGGGAGAGAGAGGCTCCTTCTTGCCAAGACTTTGTTAATGAGAAGAGATGGTGAAGCAGTCTATAAAGAGAATGTGATACAGAGGTCAGAAATCAGAGCATTTTCAGGTTTGGTGCTGCCTTATAATTGGTAATAAAAATCAAGACTAGGATGTATTCTGCTGCTTTTCACAGGGGTAGCCAAATGCTACATTCTTCTTAGGCCCACTCACCACTGCAGCTGCGAACTGACCTTGCAGCTGCTAACCTGGGATTACTCTCCTGACAAGATCACAAAGCAGACCTCTGTTGCTTGCTGCCACCCAGGGAGACTGTGCACTATCATGCAAATTATACTGCACTTCTCAGCAAGCACAGGAAAGTGGGCAGCAGTTGGGAGAGTCAGAAAAGGGAGCCCTCGTAACAGGGCCATGAGTTTTCCTGCTAGCAGCCATGTATAGGTATTCTAGTTCTTTGACAAGACACAGGAGAAACAACATCAGTCCACCATTCAGGACACCCTTGCTTGTGATTTGAAACTGTTCCAAGGAAATTCTGAGGTATTCAGAAGCTGGCCGCCATTCAAGTGGGATGGAACCCAAGAGGGCACCCTGATATAGTTGGGGATTGGAGTTGGTGACCTTAAGGTCCCTGGAAGCCCTGAGGCCTACATCCCATGCAGAGGGATACTCTCCCCCTCACCTTATCTCCTTCATTCCTATTTCCTCAAGCTCCTCAGAGGAGAGAGTAGGTGCCTCTCACTAGATAAAAAGAGAAAGCAGTTCTTTGCTATTTGCCACTTGCTAAGCAGCTACTGAGTCCTGGAACACAACTTATGGAAATAAGAAAAGGTCTTGCCTTCAAGGAACCCAGAGACCCTGCATAGGCCACAGACACTCAGAGAGCAATTGCAACCCTGGGTTACTAGAGCTTAATGGACACAGGGTGGGGGCAAGGCATAAAATGGTACCAGATCTTGGAGACAAAATTGTCTAACACTTGTGGGTGAAAAGCATATGTAACTTTATAGTTGTGCTTTTAATAAGGACAAGACCTCCCCAGGACAAGAGGAGGACATGTATTCCAGGCTGTGGGAACCGCCTGTGCAAAGCAAGGAGTCCTAGGAAAGCAGGCTGGGTCAGGGAGCAGTGACAATGCAGCACAGTGCCACTCTGAAGAACGTTAGGCTGTTAGGCAGCGAGGGTGGCGAGAACTGGGCAGCTCCCTGAGGTGTTTGGACTTGATAAGGCTAGGCAGGGTTTTCTATTCTCTTTCTTTCTTTCTTTCTTTTTTTCACATTTCCTACTTCAAGTAACCATCAGGGTTTTCAACAGGGGATTGCTGGGGACAAAGTTGCAATTCAGATGCTAAACCAGTGGCATATAGAGGACAGGTCCCCAGTGGAGCTTCACGGAACAGCACTGGCAGGAGACCACAGACAGGAATGCAGGAAGAGCAGTAGGGACACAAGAAGAGGGACGCTCTTTCCTTATCAGGTACTTCAGAGGAAGTTGGTTATCAACATGGAAGTTGGTTATCAAGTTAATGTGGGTGACTAGGGAAGAGAAGGGATTGGGAAGGCTGAGACCCTTAACTGAGGTGGAGACAGCAAAAGGTTTGACTGGAAGTCAGATTGTGTTTGGGGCGACTTAGGTTTGAGGGGCAGCAGTACGTATAGAGTGGAGAATTTTCTCCTCACTTCCAAGAAAGGCCTTAAATTGATGGTCCCTCAGTACTCCACTGACAGTGGCTGGCACAGCAGCTGGGACAAAGGAGAGCTGAGCTGGTGTAAGACTCAGCCTAGAGCTCCCTGGACCCAGGCAAGAGTTCTTGCCGCTCTCACATCTGCCACGCCCTTTGGGGTATACACTGAAGGTCGCATTACGTCGAAGAGGACCCTAGGGTTGTCATTTTGACCTTTTTTTTTTTAAGACAGAGTCTCACTATGTCGCCCTGGGTAGAGTGCTGTGGCTTCACAGCTCACAGCAACCTCGAACTCTTGGGGTCAAGCAACCCTCCTGCCTCAGCCTTCCAAGTAGCTGGGACCACAGGCACCCGCCACAACGCCTGGCTATTTTTTGTTGCAGTTGTCATTGCTGTTTAGCTAGCCCAGATTGGGTTCGAACCCACCAGCCTTGGTGTATGTGGCTGGCGCCGTAAGCACGGGGCCATGGGCGCAGGGCCTGTCATTTGGCTCTTGCCTAAGGGTGCAGCGCCCAAGCGCCCCCCTCCAGCTCCGCCCTGCTCCTCCCACAGTTCCATCTTCGCTCTCTGGCGGCTCCGCCCCCACCTCCTCTTCCAAATCCGTCCCCAGCTTCTTTCCCCTAATCCAGATTCCCTATCTTCCTCCCACAATTTAGTCATGCTGCTGCAGCTCGGTCCCCAGCTTATTTTCTACCAGCTTGGTCCGGCCCCTCCCTGATTTCCACCCCCAGCTCCTCTAGCCACCCGGTCTACACGAGCACCTACCCCAGTTCTTTCCCACAGCCCAGCCTTGATCCTTCCGTCTCTCCGCCCTCACCTCAACAAGCTCTGTCCAGCACTTCCCACCCATCTGCCCTAGATGCATCACAGATCTGCCTTTTCCAGCTTTTTCCCACTGCCAAGCACTAGCTCCTCCTCCACACCGCCCACAAGCCAGCCCTGCCTCTGCGCGGCTCCTCCTCCCACAGCTCACCACGGCCCCGCCTTGCTCCTCCTCCTGCTCCTCCTCCTGCTTGTCTCACACCTGCCCCAACCCCGCCCCCAAAGCTTTTTGGCCCCTCCCGGCGCACCAGGGCTAGCGCGCCTTGGCTCCCTCTCAGCCCCACCTAACTACTGTGCGTCAGCCCCTCCCCCGACCCGCCCTGCTCCTGCAGCAGTCCGGTCCCCTCAAGCCCTCCCCCAGCACTTTGTCTCAGCTCCACCCCATCTGTCACAGCCCCGCCATCCACAGGGCTGCAGGCTGGCCTCGTCCCGCCCCTTCCCGTTCCTCTTCCTCCCTTTAGTCCCTTTTCCTCGTTCTGGCCAGCGAGCGTGAGGGCCCGGTGAGTGAAACAGCGTCCTAGTGGCCAGTGCGTGTGTACGTGTGTGGTTACGTAAGTGCGTGTCTTTGTGGGTACATGGATACCTAAGTACATAGCTGTCCACCTGCCTGGCTGCGTACGTACGTGCATTAGTACGTGCCTGCTTGCACTGCGCATAAAAGGGGCGCCAGGGACTCAGGTGTCTGTGGTGGCTTCACGCGCGGTACGGGCTCTGTGCTCATGGCATCTCTTCGTCTGAGCGTGGGGGCCTGGCCAAAGGCTGCAGTGGGGCGCAGAGGGTGGGGGGCTTTGCCGGTGGCCAAAGTCTGCAGTTGGCCCCAGGCTCCTGCAAAACCGAGGAGACAGGATCCGCCATACCAGCGTCTGTAGGTTCAGCATGCCGCAGACAGTATCTCTGGGCTGAGGTTGCCAGGCTGTGAGACTGGGGACCCTTTTCCTGTCCTCTCCTCCCAACAGTGTCAACCCCCCTGCCCCTTCTAAGCCTGTGGCTGTCTGTCGAAAGTGTTCTTCTTCATATGCAGTAGCCCCATCTTGGCCCAGTCTTCCCTGACTCTGGCTTATGCCTTAAGCTGGGAACTCGCCAAGACCTGAGGCTGGGTGGTGCACAGCTCTGTGGCCCTGACACAGTGGCCGGCATGGCCTGCTCAGAAGTGGATCAAGGGGGATGGGATTTAGGCCCCTCAAACCCTCCAAAGCCTGTTGAGTAGAAGACCTTCCTAGTACCCTGAGCCACTGTCACTGACTTGTGTTTAATGACCTTTCTCCTTGTGGCCCCTGTCGTTGTGCAGGTGAAGACACTGAGACAAGAGGAAGACTGTTTTCTCCTCAGACCACAAAGCAGGTACTTGATCCCCTTCTTGCTGCTACAGTTACTTCAGTTCTCACCAGGGATTCCATCCTCATGGTTT
>NW_003852585.1:2911495-2912580 GCF_000181295.1 Otolemur garnettii
TGGTCACACATCCCTTGGCGGATAGGGTGGCCTGACTTTCAGGTGGGTCTCCTTGGAGGGCCTCTGGATGCTGGGCTAGGGACGCTGAGCCACTGACCAGAAGCTACCTGACTTCATTGGGAGTACAGGGGAACCCATGAGGAGAGTACAGGGTCTCCTCTTTCGAGACCCATGAACAATGTAAAGTGATACTGCCAAGGTCAGGAGCAAGGCTGTTCTGTCTCCTGAGCAAGGAGCAAGTGTTAGGGCACCAGACCTTCATGGGCTTGCCCTCAATACTCTGGCAGCATCCTTTGCTGAGTGTATGGAAATGCTGCTTCTCCACATGAAAGAAGACAACGGGGGCCAAAGCCTGTCTTGGACAGGGTTTTCAACCTCCTGGCTTGTGCTAAGGAGATCTGTATAGTATAGAAGTGTAGAAAGAACACAGATGCGAGATTCTCATTTAAATTGTTTATTTGCTCATACAGACTTTTTATTTCTCTTTACCAAGACCAATAGTAGGTTCCTTGTTAGAATATGGCAATTTTTATCCGTCATTAGTGGCCTAGAAGTTCAAGGATTTGGATTTGGATTGTCCTTGAACCGTTCACATAGTGCACACTTATAATCTGAGGGGCCCTCTGGCTCCTCACTCTCAGGAGGCTCATTTGGACCCATAACCGAGAGGGCAGCCAGCAGGATGGCGTAGCAGGTGTTATATAAAGTTAGTATAGAATCATACTCTGGGTATACTTCAGGGCTGGCAGACCCTTCCCTTGTGCTTTCCATTCTAGCAGTAGCTATGGGTGTAAATGTAGCACTGCTAGAAGCACCTTCCCCACTTGGGCCATGTGGCTCAAAAGTGGAGCGGTTTCCCTGGGGATATCCAGTGGCCCTAGCAGTAGCTATGGGTGTAAATGCAGCACTGCTAGAAGCACCTTCCCCACTTGCGCCATATGGCACAAAAGTGTAGCGGTTTCCCTGGGGATATCCAGTGGCGCTAGCAGTAGCTATGGGTGTAAATGCAGCACTGCTAGAAGTACCTTCCCCACTTGCGCCATATGGCACAAAAGTGTAGCGGTTTCCCTGGGGATATCCAGTGG
>NW_003852585.1:2912600-2915019 GCF_000181295.1 Otolemur garnettii
CACTGCTAGAAGTACCTTCCCCACGTGCGCCATATGGCACAAAAGTGGAGCGGTTTCCCTGGGGATATCCAGTGGCCCTAGCAGTAGCTATGGGTATAAATGCAGCACTGCTAGAAGTAACTTCCCCACGTGCGCCATATGGCACAAAAATGTAGCGGTTTCCCTGGGGATATCCAGTGGTGCTTCTCATGGAAGATATTCCAGAGCACATGAATGACTGAGTGCCACTGGTTCCCTGAACACTGGGGGCTCCTTTCTGGGACTTTTGCTTAGCTTCCTTCTTGGCATTATTCTGACGGATTCGAAGGGAATGTCTTGTAGCCACCAGCTTCTTTTTCTTCATCGCTGGTCCACCAGCTGCTTCCAGAGTGGTATTTCGGAAGTATCCTTTCTTCTGGATCTTCTCCAGGAGGTGAGGCTTGTCTCTCTGAAAGTTGGAGTGCTGGTAGACCTGAAACAGAATAAACATTTCAGCCATTGTGGAAAAGAATGTTCATTTTTTCCTCCTATCCCTAAGTCATATGGGTTTTGTTTCACAATGGAGAATGGAATGTTGTTAAGTTGCTAGTGGTGTCATTATGACCTACAGCATGAGGTCACTAAAGACAAACTATTCACAGCTTAATGTGGTCATATATATACAGTGGAGATAGATAGATAGATTGATAGATAGATAGATAGATAACATTAACTGGCCTCTCTGAGTCTTTTCTCAGACCTGCAGGTTAGCAGTGTTATAGTTTAATAACAACATAAGTTATCTTCGGAGCCAGAACTCCTGCACTATGTCATTTGTCTTGGTGTCCTACAGAGATGTCTGAGTAACAGAAAATGGGTAATAGGGACACTTTCTACATTACCATCATTTTCTTCTCTCCTTGAGATGGAACCGAGGAGTTGTTAGACCGTATTTTTCTGAACCCATAGAGGTTAAGTTGACGAATAAAACTCTTCAAGCTGTCTGTTTCAAATATCTTCTCTGTGCCTCTCCGGCGAAGAATCTCTCTCTGGAAAAGGTCCTCCTCAATGACCATGGTGTCTCCTTTATCACTCCAGTTCACAGACTTGAACACTTTGTTCTCCACTATCATCCAAAGCTTTTGGGGGAAGGAGAGGCCTGAGAAGTTAATGTTGTCTGTCACGTCAGCTACATTTTCATTTTGGTCTTCTGATTGCACGTTATCTTGGGAGCCTTGGTTTTGGCTCGCATCTTCATCACTGTGTTTGACCATATCTTCATCACGGTGCTTGTTTGCGTCTTCATCAAGGCGCTTGTCCGTGTCTTCATCATGGCGCTTATCCGCGTCTTCATCACGGCACTTGTCCGCATCTTCATCATGGCGCTTGTCTGCGTCTTCATCATGGCGCTTGTCCACGTCGTTGTCACCATGCTTCTCCGCATCTTCATCGCCGTGCTTCTCTGCCTCTTGGTCACCGTGCTTACCCGCATCTTGGTCACGGTGCTTCTCCACATCTTCGTCACCGTGCTTGTCTCCGTCTTCCTCACGGTGCTCGTCCATGTCCTCCTTTGACTCCACCTCGGGATCAGTTGAAGTATCAGGTGGGACCCAGTTTTCTGGCTCTCCACCAATAGTTGGGGCCTGCATATCTTCGCATTTGTCTTCCATGTTCTGACTAGCCATGGGGCTACGCCAGCATCAGGAGCATTCTCTAACCAAGACTGTTACCGCTATCCTAGCAAGTCAGAAATGGCTCTGGACTGAGTCTGAGCGTCCAATATATGCCATCCATGAAATTCTAGAGTCCCGGTATCAGGGCAACCAGCTGCTTAAGTCATCATCCTCTTTATTTGTCGTGTGATGTCACAAAGATGGCTCACAGCCAATCAGAAAAGGGGGTCCTGGCCAAGTATGGGGGAAGAGACAGATAAAAGGGCCCCAAATTCTCTCTTTTCTTAAAGTATATAAAATTATGGTTCCATTTCCCACAAAAGCCTCCCATCTGGTGACAGGCTCAGTGTTCTGTACTGCCAGGATGAGTTGAGAAACCACAATCCCATCATTAATCCCATGCCTTAAAATGTGCGGGGAGACTGTTCCTGGTGTCTCTGATTTGCTCAACAGCCAGACTGGGGACTGTTTCTCCTAGAAGATGGTGCTCTGTATTGGGCTGGTTTTCCTAGTCTCAGTTGGTATCACCCTTCTCCCCCCTCCCACCCCCCGCCCTTCTGCCTTGGACTCTACCAACTATTCATAATGGGTAACTGCTTGTTCTAGTCTCAGTTGGTATCACCCTTTGTTCCCCTCCCTGTGCCTTGGACTCTATCTAATGGGTGAGTGGTTTAGACTCAGTTGGTATCCCCCTTCTTTCTACTGCCTTGGATCCTACCAACTACTCCTAATGGGTGATTGGTTATCCTAGTCTCAGTTGGTATCACCCTTCTCCACGCCCCCCCCCC
>NW_003852585.1:2916870-2919182 GCF_000181295.1 Otolemur garnettii
ATTGGTTGTCCTCGTCCCAGTTGGTATCACCCTTACCCCTCCTTCTGCCTTGGTCTCTACCAACTACTCCTAATTTGTAATTAGTTTAGTCTCACCTGGTATCATGCTTCTTCCTCCCTCTTTTGCCTTGGACTCTACCAACTACTCCTAATGGATGATTGCTTGTCCTAGTCTCAGTTGGTATCACCCATCTCCCCCACCTTCTGTCTTGGACTCTACCAGCTACTACTAAGGGGTTATTGGTTTAGTCTGAGTTGGTTGCACCCTTCTTGCTCTCACTCCCTTCTGCTCTGGATTCTACCAACTACTCCTAATGGGAGATTTGTTGGCCAAGTCTCAGTTGTATTCACTCTTCCCCCCCCCCAACTCCCCATCTACCATGGACACTACCAATGACTCCTAACGTGATTTTTTGGTATCAACCATCTTACCCTGGCTTCTGGACTCTACCAACTACTTTCAATGGTTGATTGGTTGATCTACTCTCACTTGGTATCACCCTTCTTCCCCCTACCCCTTCTGCCATAGACTCTACCAGCAACTCCTAATGGGTGATTGGTTTAGTCTCAGTGGGTTTCACTCTCCTTCGCCCCTCCCTCCAGCCTGCTTCTTCCTTGGACTCTACCAAGTACTCCTAACGGGTGATTGGTTGTCTATCACCCTTCACTCAGTTGCTATCACCCTTCATTCTCTCCACCTTCTGCCTTGGACTCTAGGAATTACCCCTAATGGGTGATTGTTTCTTTTAGTCTCGATTGATATCCCCTTTCTTTCCTGCACTACTTCCTTGAACTCTACCTACTACTCTTTCTTCCTTTTTGTTTTTTTTCCCTCCAAGACAGAGTCTCACTTTGTTGCCCTTGGTAGAGTGCTGGGGTGTGACTGCTCACAGCAACCTCCATCTCTTGGGCTTAGGCGATTCTCTTGCCTCAGCCTCGCCAGTAGTTGGAACCACAGTTGCCTGCCACAACACCCAGCTATTTTGTTATTGCAATTTGGCTGGGGCTGGGATCAAAACCACCACCCTTGGTATATGGGTCCAGAGCCCTACTCACTGAGCCTCAGGTGCTGCTCACTACCCACTACTCGTAATGGATGATTGGTTTTCCTATCCTCAGGTGGTATCCCCCTTCTGTCTTTCTCCCCCACATCTGCCTTGGATTCAACCAGCTTCTCCTAATGGATGATTACTGTAGTCACAGTTTATTCCACCCTCCGATGGCCCGCCCACTTCTGCCTTGAACAGTACCAAATACTTCTAATGGGTGACTGGTTGGACTACTATCAGCTGGCATCACCCTTTGTTCCCTCCCTTCTGACTTGGACTCTACCAACTACTGCTAATGAGTGATTAGTGGTCCTAATCTCAGTTGGTATCACCCTTCTCCACACCCCTCCTCTGCCGTTGAATCTACCAACTACTACTACTGTGGGATTTGTTGTCCTCGTCTCTGTTGGTATCACACTCCTACCCACTACTGCCATGGACTCTTAAAAACTTCTCCTAATGGGTGATTTGTTTAGTCTCAGTTGGTATCACCCTTCTTTCCCCACTCTCCGCTTCAGCCTTGGACTCTACCAACTACTCCTAATGGGTGATTCGTTGTCCTAGTCTCATTTGGTATCACCCTTCTTCGCCCACCCTTTTGCCATGGACTCTACCAGCTACTCCTAAAGGGTGATGGGTTTAGTCTCAGTTGGGTTCCTCATTCTTTCCCTTGCAACTGCCTTGGACACTACCACGTAATCCTAATGTGTGATTGGTTGTCCTAGTCTCAGTTGGTATCACCCTTCCACCCCACCTTCTGCCTGGGACTCTACCAACTACTTTAATGGGTGATTAGTTGATCTAATCTCAGTTGGTATCACCCTTCTTCCCCACACCCTCTTCTGCCTTAGACACTACCAGCTACTCCTAATGGGTGATTGGTTTAGTATCAGTGGGTTTCACTCTTCTTGCCCCCCCCCCACTTGTTTCTTCCTTAGACACTACCAAGTAAACTAATGTGTGATTTGTTTTCCTAATCTTAGGTGGTATCACCCATCTTCCTACTGCTTCAACCATAGACTGTACCAACTACCCCTAATGGGTGATTAGTGTAGTACCAATTGGTATTACCCTTCTTCCACCCCAACTCTGCCTTAGACTCTACCAACTATTCCTAATGGGTGATAGGCTGGGCTATTCTCAGTTGGTATCACCCTTTCCCATACCCTTCTGCCTTGGACTCTACCAACTATTCCTAACGGGTGATTGGTTTAGTCTCAGTTGGTAACACTCTTCTTCCCCCTACCTTCTGCCTTGGATTCTA
>NW_003852585.1:2920963-2923381 GCF_000181295.1 Otolemur garnettii
CACTTCTGCCTTGAACAGTACCAACCACTCCTAATGGGTGATGGATTGCCCTACGCTCAGGTGGCATCACCCTTCTTCTTCCCGTTTCTGCCATGGACTGTACCATTTACTCCTAATGGGTGATTGGTTGGCCCAGTCTCAGTTGGCATCACCCTTTTTTCCTTCCCTTCTGACTGGAACTCTACCTACTACTCCTAATGGGTGATAGGCTGGGCTATTCTTAGTTGGTATCACCCTTTCCCATCCCCTTCTGCCTTGGACTCTACCAACTATTCCTAACGGGTGATTGGTTTAGTCTCAGTTGATAACACGCTTCTTTCCACCACCTTCTGCCTTGGATCCTACCTAATGCGTGATTGGCTGTCCTAGTCCCATTTGGTATCACCCTTACCCCTCCTTCTGCCTTGGTCTCTACCAACTACTCCTAATTTGTAATTACTTTAGTCTCACTTGCTATCATGCTCCTTCCTTCCTCTTCTGCCTTGGACTCTGACAACTACTCCTAATGGATGACTAGTTGTCCTAGTCTCAGTTGGTATCACCCGTCTCCCCCACCTGCCTTGGAGTCTACCAGCTATTCCTAATGGGTTATTGGTTTAGTCTCAGTTGCTTGCACCCTTCGTACCCCCCGCCCCCCACTTCTGCTCTGGATTCTACCAACTACTCCTAATGGGTGAATTGTTGGCCATGCCTCAATTGTATTCACTCTTCTACCCGCCCGCCAAATCCCCATCTACCCTGAGCACTACCAATGACTCCTAATGTGATTTATTGGTACCAACCGTATTACTCTGGCTTCTGGACTCTACTAACTACTTTCAATGGTTGATTGGTTGATCTATTCTCAGTTGGTATCATCTTTTCTCCCCCCACCCCTTCTGCCATGGACTCTACCAGCTTCTCCTAATGGATGGTTGCTTTAGTCTCAGTTGGGTTCATCATTCTTTCCCTGGCTACTGCCTTGGACACAACCGAGTACTCCTAATGTGTGATTGATTTATCCTAGTCTCAGTTGGTATCCCCCTTCTGTCTTTCTCCCCCACTTCTGCCTTGGACTCAACCAGCTTCTCCTAATGGATGATTAGTGTAGTCTCAGTTTATTTCACCCTCGTTGCCCCGCCCAATTCTGCCTTGAACAGTACCAACTGTTTCTAATGGGTGATTGCTTGGCCTACTGTCCGGTGGTATCAACCTTCTTCCTCCCGTTTCTGCCATGGACTGTACCATCTACTCCTAATGGGTGATTGCTTGGCCTCGTCTCAGTTGGCATCACCCTTTGTTCCCTCCCTTCTGCCTTGGACTCTACCAACTACTCCTAATGGGTGATTCTCCCAGTCTCAATGGGTATCCCCTTTCTTCGCCGACCCCCCACTACTGCCTTGCACTCTACCTACTGCCCCTAATGAGTGATTAGTTGTCCTAATCTCAGTTGATATCAACCTTCTCCACACCCCTCCTCTGCCGTTGACCCTACCAACTACTATTATCCTGGGATTTGTTGTCCTAGTCTCTGTTGGTATCACACTCCCTGCCTCCTACTGCCATGGACTCTAAAAACGTCTCCTAATGAGTGATTGGTTTAGTCTCAGTTGGTATCACCCTTCTTTCCCCACCACCCCTTCAGCCTTGGACTCTACCAACTACTCCTAATGGGTGATTGCTTGTCCTAGTCTCAGTTGGCATCACCCTTTGTTCCCTCCCTTCAGTCTGAACTTTACCAACTATTCCTAATGGATGACTGGTTGTCCTAGTCTCACTTGGTATCACCCTTCTTCCCCCACTCTTCTGCCATGGACTCTACCAGCTACTCCTAATGGGTGGTGGGATTAGTCTCAGTTGGGTTCCTCATTCTTACCCTTGCTACTGCCTTGGACACTACCAAGTACTTCCTAATATGTGATTGGTTGTCCTAGTTTCAGTTGGTATCACCCTTCCACCCCCACCTTCTGCCTGGAATCTACCAGCTACTTTCAATGGGTGATTAGTTGATCTAATGGGTGATCAGTTGGTATCACCCTTCTTCCCCCCAGCCCCTTCTGCCTTAGGCACTACCAGCTACACCCAATCGGTGATTGGTTTTGTCTCAGTGGGTTTCACTCTTCTTGCCTCCCCACCTGTTTCTTCCCTTAGACTCTACCGAGTACTCCTAATGTGTGATTTGTTGTCCTAATCTCAGGTGGTATCACCCATCTTCCTACCACTTCAGCTGTAGACTGTACCAACTACTCCTAAGGGGTGATTGGTTTACTCCCCGCTTCTGCCTTAGACTCTACCAACTATTCCTAATGGGTGATAGGCTGGGCTATTCTCAGTTGGTATCACCCTTTCCCATCCCCTCTGCCTTGGACTCTACCAACTATTCCTAACGGGTGATTGGTTTAGTCTCAGTTGGTAACACTCTTCTTCCCCCTACCTTCT
>NW_003852585.1:2923435-2928087 GCF_000181295.1 Otolemur garnettii
ATTGGTTGTCCTCGTCCCAGTTGGTATCACCCTTACCCCTCCTTCTGCCTTGGTCTCTACCAACTACTCCTAATTTGTAATTAGTTTAGTCTCACTTGGTGTCATGCTTCTTCCTCCCTCATTTGCTTTGGACTCTACCAACTACTCCTAATGGATGATTGCTTGTCCTAGTCTCAGTTGGTATCACCCGTCTCCCCTACCTTCTGCCTTGGACTCTACCAGCTACTATTCCTAAGGGATTATTGGTTTAGTCTCAGTTGGTTGCACCCTCTTCCTCCCGCCCCCTTCTGCTCTGGATTCTACCAACTACCCCTAATGGGGGATCTGTTGGCAAAGTCTCAGTTGTATTCACTCTTCCGCCCCCCGCCACTCCCCATCTACCCTGGATACTACCAATGACTCCTAATACGATTTGTTGGTATCAACCGTCTTACCCTGGCTTCTGGACTCTACCAACTACTTTTGATGGTTGATTGGTTGATGTACTTTCAGTTGGTATCACCCTTCTTCCCCCTACCCCTTCTCCCTTGAACACTACCAGCTTCTCCTACTGGGTGATTGGTTTAGTCTCAGTGGGTTTCACTCTCCTTCTCCCCGCCTCCCGCCTGCTTCTTCCTTGGACTATACCAAGTACTCCTAATGGGTGATTAGTTGTCAAAGTCTCTGTTGGTATTACCCTTCATTCTCCCCACCTGCTGCCTTGGATTCTACCAACTACTCCTAATGGGTGAATGTTTCTCTTAGTCTCAACTGATATCCCCTTTCTTCCCCGTGCTACTGCCTTGAACTCTACCTACTTTTCCTTTTTTCTTTTTCTTCCCTCCAAGACAGAGTCTCACTTTGTCGCCTTTGGTAGAGTGCTGGGCTGTCACTGCTCAAGCAACCTCCTTCCTTTGGGCTTAGGCAATTCTCTTGCCTCAGCCTGCCCTGTAGTTCGGACCTAGGCACCCACCACAACCTACAGCTATTTTGTTATTACAGTTTGGCAGGGGCCAGGTTCAAACCCATCACCCTTGTTATATAGGGCCATCTCCCTACTCAGTGAGCCTCAGGTGCGGCCCACTACCCACTACCCACTACTCCTAATGGTTGATTGGTTTTCCTATCCTCAGTTGGTATCCCCCTTCTGTCTTTTTCCACCAACTCTGCCTTGGACTCAACCAGCTTCTCTTAATGTATGATTAGTGTAGTCTCAGTTTATTTCACCCTCGTTGCCCCGCCCAATTCTGCCTTGAACAGTACCAACTATTTCTAATGGGTGATTGCTTGGCCTACTTTCTGGTGGTATCAACCTTCTTTCTCCCTCTTCTGCCATGGACTGTACCATCTACACCTAATGGGTGATTACTTGGCCTCGTCTCAGTTGGCATTACCCTTTGTTCCCTCCCTTCTGCCTTGGACTCTACCAACTACTCCTAATGGGTGATACTCCCAGTCTCAATGGGTATCCCCTTTCATCCCTTCCCTCCCCCCCCACCGACTACTGCCTTGCACTCTACCCACTGCTCCTAATGAGTGATTATTTGTCCTAAGTTCAGTTGGTATCACCCTTCACCACACTCTTCCTCTGCCCTTGACTCTACCGACTACTATTATTGTGGGATTTCTTGTCCTAGTCTCTGTTGATATCACAGTCTTTACCCCCTACTGCCATGGACTCTAAAAACGTCTCCTAATGGGTGATTGGTTTAGTCTCAGTTGGTATCAACCTTCTTTCCCCACCACCCCTTTAGGCTTGAAGTCCTCCTCTCAGTTGGTATCACCCTTCCCCCTACCCTTTCTGCCTTGGACACTACCAACTTCTACTAATGGGTGATTGGTTTAGTCTCAGTAGGTTTCACTCTCCTCCCTTCCTCCCGCCTGCTTCTTCCTTGGACACTACCAAGTACTCCTAATGGGAGATTGGTTGTCATAGTCTCAGTTGGTATTACCCTTCATTCTCCCCACCTTCTGCCTTGGACTCTAGGAATTACTCCTAATGAGTGACTTTTTCTCTTAGTCTCGATTGATATCCTGTTTCCTCCTCACGCTGCTGCCTTGAACTCTACCTACTACTCCTTTTTTCTTTTTTTCCCCCTCCATGACAGAGTCTGACTTTGTCGCCCTTGGTAGAGTGCCAGGGTGTCACTGCAAACAGCAACCTCCACCTCTTGGGCTTAGGCAATTCTCTTGCCTCAGCCTCCCGAGTAGTTGGGACTACAGGCACCCACCATAGCACCCAGCTATTTCGGTTATTGCAGTTTGCCGGGGGCTGGTATCACACCCACTACCCTCGGGTATGGGGTCATTGCCCTACTGACTGAGCCACAGGTGCCGCGGTCTACCCACTACTCCTAATGGGTGATTGGTTGTCCTATTCTCAGTTGGTATACCCATTCTGTTCTCCCTCCCCACCTTTCTGCCTTGGACTCAACCAGTTTCTCCTAATGGATGATTACTGTAGTCTCAGTTTATTTCACCCTCCATTGGGCCGCCCACTTCTGCCGTGAACAATACCATCTACTCCTAATGGGTGATTGGTTGGCCTAGTCTCAGTTGGCAGCACCCTTTGTTCCCTCCCTTCTGCCTTGGACCCTACCAACTACTCCTAATGGGTGATTGGTTGTCCTAGTCTCATTTGGTATCACCCTTCTTCCCCTACCCTTGTCCCATGGACTCTACCAGATACTCCTAATGGGTGGTGGCTTTATTCTCAGTTGGGTTCCTCATTCTTTCCCTTGCTACTGCCTTGGACACTACCTCATAATCCTAATGTGTGATTGGTTGTACTGATCTCAGTTGGTATCACCCTTCCACCCCGCCTTCTACTTTGGACTCTACCAACTACTTTCAATGGGTGATTAGTTGATCTACTGTAATCTGGTATCACCCTTCTTCCCCCCACCCCCTTCTGCCTTAGACACTACCAGCTACTCCTAATGAGTGATTGGTTTAGTCTCAGTGTGTTTCACTCTTCTTGCCACCACCCCCACCTGTTTCTTCCTTAGACACTACCAAGTACTCCTAATGTGTGACTTGTTGTCCTAAACTCAGGTGGTATCACTCATCTTCCTACCGCTTCAGCCATACACTGTACCGAATACTCCTAATGGGTGGTAGGTTTAGTCCCAATTGATATTTCCCTTCTTCCTCCCGGATTCTGCCTTAGCCTCTACCAACTACTCCTAATGGGTGATTGATTGGCCTACTCTCAGGTGGCATCACCATTCTTCCTCCCGTTTCTGTTATGGACTGTACCATTTACTCCTAATGGGTGATTGCTTGGCCTCCTCTCAGTTGGCATCACTCTTTGTTCCCTCTCTTCTTTCTTGAACTCTACCAACTACTACTAATGGGTGATTGTCCTAGTCTCAATGGGTTTCCCTTTTCTTCCCTGTGCCCCCCACTACTGCCTTGAACTCTACCTACTATTCCTAATAAGTGATTAGTTGTCCTGATCTCAGTTGGTATCACCCTTCTCCACACTCCTCCTCTGCTGTTGACTCTACGAACTACTACTATTGTGGGAGTTGTTGTCCTAGTCTCTGCTGGCATCATACTCCCTACCCCCTAATGCTGTGGCCTCTAAAAACTTCTCCAAATGGGTGACTGGTTTAGTCTCAGTTTGTATCATCCTACTTTCCCCACCTCACCACCTTCAGCCTTGGACTCAACCAACTACTCCTAATGGATGATTGCTTGTCCTAGTCTCAGTTGGTATGACCCATCTCCCCCACGTTCTGCCTTGGACTCTACCAGCTACTCCTAATGGG
Organism: Otolemur garnettii; assembly: GCF_000181295.1. Classification (NCBI taxonomy): domain Eukaryota; kingdom Metazoa; phylum Chordata; class Mammalia; order Primates; family Galagidae; genus Otolemur; species Otolemur garnettii. The sequence continues at coordinate 2,927,188 of NW_003852585.1, forward strand.
TTATTGGTTTAGTCTCAGTTGGTTGCACCCTTCTTCCACCCATCCTTCTGCTCTGGATTCTACCAACTACTCCTAATGGGAGATATACTGGCCAAGTCACAGTTGTATTCACTCTTCTCCCCCCACCACTCCCTATCTACCCTGAACACTACCAATGACTCCTAATGTGATTTTTTGGTATCAACCATCTTACCCCGACTTCTGGACTCTACCAACTACTTTCAATGGTTGATTGGTTGATCTACTTTCAGTTGGTAACACCCTTCCTTCCCCCACCCCTTCTACCATGGACTCTACCAGCTATTCCTAATGAGTGGTTGGTTTAGTCTCAGTTGGGTTCCTCATTATTTCCCTTGCTACTGCCTTGGACACTACCAAGTACTCCTAATGTGTGATTGGTTGTCCTAGTCTCAGTTGGTATCACCCTTCCACCCCACCTTCTGCCTGGGACTCTACCAAGTACTTTCAATGATTAGTTGATTAGTGATTAGTTGATCTACTCTCAGCTGGTATCACCCCTCTTCCCCCCACCCCCTTCTGCCATAGACACTACCAGCTACTCCTAATGGGCGATTGGCTTAGTCTCAGAGGGTTTCACTCTTCTTGCCCCCCCTACCTGTTTATTCCTTAGACAGTACCAAGTACTCCGAATGTGTGATTTGTTGTCCTAATCTCAGGTGGTATCACCCATTTTCCTACCGCTTCAGCCATAGACTACACCAACTACCCTAATGGGTGTTAGGCTGGGCTATTCTCAGTTGGTATCACCCTCTCCCATCCCCTTCTACCTTGGACTCTACCAACTATTCCTAATGGGTGATTTGTTTAGTCTTAGTTGGTAACACCCTTCTTCCCCCTACCTTCTCCCTTGGATTCTACCTAATGGGTGACTGGTTGTCC
>NW_003852585.1:2928107-2931996 GCF_000181295.1 Otolemur garnettii
CCTAGTCCCAGTTGGTATCACCTGTACTCGTCCTTCTGCCTTGGTCTCTACCAACTACTCCTAATTTGTAATTACTTTTGTTTCACTTGCTATCATGCTTCTTCCTCCCTCTTCTTCCTTGGACTCTACCAACTACTCGTAATGGATGATTGGTTTTCCTATTCTCAGTTGGTATCACCCGTCTCCCCCACCTTCTGCCTTGGACTCTACCAACTACCCCTAATGGGTTATTGGTTTAATCTCAGTTGATTGCTCCCTTATCCCCCCCCCTTTCTGCTCTGGATTCTACCAACTGCTCCTAATGGGAGATTTATTGGCCAAGTGTCAGTTATATTCACTCTTCTCCCCCACCCCCCACATCTGCCCTGGACACTACCAATGACTCCTAATGTGATTTGTTAATTTCAGCCATCTTACCATGGCTTCTGAACTCTACCAACTACTTTCAATGGTTGATTCTTTGATCTACTCTCAGTTGGTATTACCCTTCTTCCCCCTACCCCTTCTGCACTGAACACTATCATCTTCTCCTAATGGGTGATTGCTTTAGTCTCAGTGGGTTTCACTCTCCTTTCCCCCTCCCTCCCACCTGCTTCTTCCTTGGACTCTACCAACTACTCCTAATGGGTGATTGGTTGTCATTGTCTCAGTTGGTATCACCCTTCATTCTCCCCACCTTCTGCCTTGGACTCTACCAACTACTCCTAATGGGTGATTGTTTCTCTTAGTCTGGACTGACATCCCCTTTCTTCCCCGGGCTACTGTGAAATTGTCCCACGAAACCCCTTGTTCGGTGATGCAGAGGAATGTACTGCTAGACAAAATGATTAGAATGAAAAGGGGTCTGAGGCTCTGTCAGGTACACAGCTGACACTCATGTTTATTGAGCTCTGTATAAACTTATCTTAGTAAAGGTTAAAAATAGCAAAAAGAAGAGAAACAAGGTAAGATGTTAAAACTGCCATTAAAAACTCCACATCAGCACAAAACTGCTATTGATCACAAGCACAGTTTAAAAAGGCATTTTTACTTCAGACTTAACCACAAAAGCACCAGGATGTCTGTTCCTGTTTGCCCATTTCCTTTAAGCTAAAACTGACTACTGTTGTGTAAGTAAGGGGGGAGGTACAGGATACAGCAGCCCACTGCCTCTGCAAGTGTTATCTCCAGCTACAACCTGGCAAAACCCACCAGCTATCTTATCTGTAAACATGTGACTGTCTGCTTTTAGGCAGATCTAAACATATTCTCAAAATAAGAAGCTTAGAGTCACGTTCCTCAGGGAGCACTTGAGAATAAACTACCATGCTTAGGTACGGGGGGCTGCACCCCAACACTACTGCCTTGAACTCTACCTACTACTCCTTTTTCTTCCCCCCTAAGACAGAGTCTCACTTTGTTGCCCTTGGTAGAGTACCAGGGTATCACTGCTCACAGCAACCTCCATCTCTTGGGCTTAGGTGATTCTCTTGCCTCAGCCTCCTGAGTAGTTGGGACTACAGGCACCTGCCACGCCGCCTAGCTATTTCGTTATTACAGTTTGGCTGGAGCCGGGTTCAAACCCACCACCCTGTAGGAGATAATCACCCCTTGCTCAGACATGGCAGTTCACTTCAATGTGGTCCCCCAGGAGATTGATTCTGAGAAAGATTTCTTTAAAGATTGAGCTTCTGTACCTGCCTATAGATATGCAGAAATATGCAGAAAGACTCTCTTTGTTAAGGAATTCTGGAGAATCAGCCAGGTCGCAGCTGGGGGTGAACAAACCGGTCTTCGAGCATTGGGGTCTATTCTCTGCCTTCTTCCTTCATTAACATTATAATCTCTAGTTTCAGTTTGGGCTAAAAAGAACAGACAGCCAGTCTCTCTTATGTTTTTACCCTAAAGAAAATCAATTGTATATGTTTTCCTAAGCCTTCACACTGAATTGTAATCTTAAATGGTAGCTTCCTAATGTTACTTCACTTCTTTGTATATGTGTTAAATTCTTACTGAATGTTTGAAAGTATATAAGATAATCATTAAAGTTTAGCTGGGCCGCCGACCAGAGCGGGTCTTGGCCTCCCTTTATCATTCCGTCTGCAGTTCTTTCCCCTGCATCTCCGATCAGAGGCGCCAAAGAACATACACCATCACTTATTACATGGGGCCAATGCCTGACTCACTGAGCCACATGTGCCACCCAGTACCCACTACTCCTAATGGGTGATTGGTTGTCCTGTTCTCAGTTGGTATCCCCCTTCTGTTCCTTCCCCTCCTTCTGCCTTGGACTCAACCAGCTTCTCCTATTGGGTGATTAGTGTAGTCTCAGTTTATTTCACCTTCCATTGCCCCGCCCACTTCTGCCTTGAACAGTACCAACTACTCCTAATGGGTGATTGGTTGGCCTACTGTCAGGTGGCATCACCCTTCTTCCTCCTGTTTCTGCCATGGACTGTACCATCTACTCCTAATGAGTGACTGGTTGGCCTATTCTCAGTTGGCATCACCCTTCCCCCTCTTCTGCCTTGGAGTCTACCAACTACTCCTAATGGGTGATTGTCCTAGTCTCAATGGGTATCCTCTTTCTTCCTTTCCCCCCCCACTACTGCCTTGAACTCTACCTACTATTCCTAATGAGTGATTAGTTTCCTAATCTCAGTTGTTGTCACCCTTCTTCACATCCCTCCTCTGCTACTGACTCTACCGACTACTACTGTTATGGGATTTGTTGTCCTAGTCTCTGTTGATATCGCACTCCCTACCCCCTACTGCCATGGACTCTAAAAACTGCTCCTAATGGGTGATTGCTTTAGTCTCAGTTGGTATCACCCTTCTTTCCCCACCTCCCCCTTCAGCCTTGGACTCTATCAACTACTCCTAATGGGTGATTGGTTGTCCTAGTCTCATTTGGTAGCAACCTTCTTCCCCCACCCTTCTGCCATGGACTCTACCAGCTACTCCTAATGGGTGGTGGGTTTAGTCTCATTTGGGTTCCTCATTCTTTCCTTTGCTACTGCCTTGGACACCACCAAGTACTCCTAATGTATGATTGGTTGTCCTAGTTTCAGTTGGTATCACCCTTCCTTCCACCCTACCTTCTGCCTCGGACTCTACCAACTACTTTCAATGGGTGATTAGTTGATATATTCTCAGTTGGTATCACTGTTCTTCCCCACATCCCCTTCTGCCTTAGACACTACCAACTACTCCTAATGGGTGATTGGTTTAGTCTCAGTGGGTTTCACTCTTCTTGCCCCCCCCCAACTGTTTCTTCCTTAGACACTACCAAGTACTCCTAATGTGTGACTTGTTGTCCTAATCTCAGGTGGTATCGCCCATCTTCCTACTACTCAGCTGTAGACTGTATGGACTACTCCTTATGGGTGATTGGTTTAGTCCCAGTTGGCATTACTCTTCTTCCTCTTGGCTTCTGCCTTAGACTCTACCAACTACTTTTAATGGGTGATAGGCTGGGCTTTTCTCAGTTGTTATCACCCTTCCCATCACCTTCTACCTTGGACTCTACCAACTATTCCTAATGGCCAATTGGCTTAGCCTCAGTTGGTAATACCCTTCTTTCCCCTGCCTTCTGCCTTGGATTCTACCTAATGGGTGATTGGTTGTCCTAGTCCCAGTGGTATCACCCTTACCCCTCCTTCTGCCTTGGTTTCTACCAACTACTCCTAATTTGTAGTTACTTTACTCTCACTTGATATCATGCTTCTTCCTCCTTTTTCTGCATTTGGACTCTACCAACTACTCCTAATGGGTTATTGATTGTCCTAGACTCAGTAGGTATCAGTCTTCACCTGCCCCTTCTTCCTTGACCTCTACTAGCTGCTCTTAATTGGTGATTGGATCTGTTCCTATTGGCCCAACTAAAGACTCTTTCCTTTTTTTTTTTTTT
>NW_003852586.1:0-3711 GCF_000181295.1 Otolemur garnettii
GACGCTCAGTCCCACGTACCTCACACTGATCTGCGTGTGGGGGGCAGAGAGGTGAGATGCTCAGTCCCACGTACCTGCACGCGGATCTGCGTGTGGGGGGCAGATACCTGACATCTTCGGTGTTCACGCTGCTGCTTCTCTGAAACCCCAAACACTGGTGACTTTCTTTCCCTATCTGCTCCTTTCTGATCCAGCTTTTCCACAGAGCTGCTCTATCTTCTCTTTACTTTTTCCTAAATGTTTTACAGAATACCCTTATATTAATCTGTTAGAAATTCTTATATTAAATTCAGAATCCAAGTCATTTTCTTAAAACTTACAGGAAGAAAGATCATCAAAAGGAAGTGAAAATTTTAAGTTCTCTTTCTCAATATGTTTCCACACCGTATTTTTCAATAGCAGTGAATGGTTATTTATTATTCTAAAACAAAATTCCATGCGTGGAGTCAGCGCTGTGCCAGTGCGGTCTGTGCGATGGCAGCAGCATGGCCAACACTGCCCACTCTGCAGCCACATCGCCTGGGTTTTCCGCCCTGGGTCCATGCTCTACCTGTGTGGCCCTGAGCAAGTCACTTAACTTCTACAGGCCTCAATTTCCTTAGATATAAAGTGGAGAAAATAACATATCCAAAGTTGTTGCTTGAATTAATGTAAGTGAAATGTTTAAAGCAATTTCCGGAAGCTGGAAAGTTCTCTATATAATATTAATTATTCTTTTTCTCTGTTGTTGAATTTGCTTTTACTTTAAAAATTTGCTTTTTTTCATTGAAAATTATACTTTCTCAACAAATATTATTTTAGTCTATCTTGACAGATTTAAATTGTTAATTCAATATGAAATACTTTCAGTTGTTTCTATATATTGTTTATTGAATGCTAAGAACATTCAGGTCATGGGGATTTTTTTAATGCCTCTTTTATGAAGTTACAATCTGATGACATGAGAAAAATTAAAAAAAAATCTTTGTTTAATATTTTTCAATGTTTTTCCTTGCTTTTAAAACTCAAATAAGAATAGAAAATGTAGAATTTTCCTCAAGTTTTGAATTTTTTATTTAGAGAAGGTATTTTATTTGTGTGTGAATATGGGAAAAGGCAGACACGCTGATGGTGTGTGCAGAGAAGCAGGTGTGTTCAGCGCCCGGCCTTCTCCCCACTCCAGAAATGGACACACTGCCACCTGCTGGAAGGTTCTTTTCTACAACATTTACACTGTTAAGAAAACCATTACTGTCAAATGATTTGTCTAATACTTTTCTTAATAATTTAGACTCTATCTTTCATTTGATTGGGTTTAACAATCTCAAATAGAAGAGTCTCGAGATCCCTCTCAGTGCTAACTATGATGAGGGCACCTGTCTTTCTTGATCATTTCCGGTAGACTATGAAACTATAACCACAGATCTTTAAAACTTTTTGCATGGATGGTGGATGGGTGCTACCTCACTTCTCTGAGTATAGTTGTGTGGTATTGTGTTTCATCTGAGCAGCAGCCTGGGAAGCAGGCAGAGCTAGTATTGTTACAATTTGCCGACAAGACAGGCTAAATTACCCCCAAAGGACACTCAGTCTTAACTGGCCAAACCCAGGGCTTGAGGTCTCTGAGTCTGAGAGCTGGGAGGTCTCTCAGCTCTTGCCACACTCCATGCATTTTGGAATATAAAACACAACATGTCTCCAGGCACTGATGAGCTCTGGCAAGATGAAAAGTAGCACCATCATTAGGTACCTTTGAAAACTGAATATTGTGTAGGAACCAACTCTTTTAGGTCTTAAAAAGCAAAATAATAGGTAAGATTCAGTGCTTCGCACAGTGTAGACTCCAAGCATTTGCTAATTTGCCACAATGGAAGAATGCTTTTGCAATGTGAGAATATTATTCCCTTACAATTGATTATTCCTACTCCTAATAATGTATGTGTACTTCATGAGTTTCAAAAAAATGTATGCAGAATCCCAAGATTCCATAACTGATTCTGGATTACCCTGGAGCACCAGGCCTTCTAATTAGCCTAGTGTGATAATGGCTCCTGCTAAGTTCTTTTGTTTAATGGAAATTCGACTTGAAAATGGTGATTTATTCTATAACATAATAAGTATTGGAAATAATCTTGTCTATTATACTTTCTTGGTGCTGCCTTAATTTTAAAATTCACCAAGTTGAAATGAATTTATTAGTTTACAATGATTATATGTATGTTTTATACCAATTGAATTATCACAAACTATTTGTTGTTATTGCTGCCTTCCCTTCAGTCTGTGATTTGCAGGCTTTCTGAGGCAGGTGTTTCCTGCCGCCCTGGGGTGTGTTCCAGTGAGCACTGCTGGGCTGCCCTGGCTGCAGGTGCCTCCTCCCGCTACACGCCTCCTCCAGAAGTCAGTTCACCTTTCTCTAGTTTTAGGCTGTATTGTTCAGTTTTGTGTATTTACCAACATTGCTTCCCATCATTTTTTTAACTTCAAATGCTGTCACATTTGGGTGACTGTGTGTGAAGCTGCATATCTAACCTGGGGCTGCTGCCCTGCACGAAGCCTCTTGGGACATCTGTGAGTCTCTGAGTGAATGGGCTGGCGGCAGGCCTGGCTTTGGACGTTTTACTTCTATTGAACTATAGATTTAGGTGTTTGTTAAAGATAATTCAGAAGAGAAGGATGGAAGGGTTGACCAGTCTGTAGTAAATTTGAGGGTGGGGTAAGATAAGAGAATCTGCCCACAGCGTTTTGTCCAGCACTCACATTCTCCTTCCTGTGAGTTGAAATTGTCCCCTTGCATGATGTGGATGCTTTCCACTTTTGTTTCTTATAGATACACAGCGTGAACTGAACCCCTTTCCACGTGACAGCTCCTAAGTCGTCTTTCAAGGGTCCCCCTCCGCTTCCCATGCTCTAATGTCCTTAAACACCCTCCGCTACACTCACACAGTTTTTGAGCAATTTGTTTACATGAGTTAAATCTTTTAGTTTTTAACTCAAGTGTGTGGGATAGTATTTTTATTATGTTCCTTGAATTGAGGCTCAGCCAGGTGAATGTCTCACAGGCAGTGAGGGGTCGAATGAGGATTTGTTAAGGTCTGGTCCTCAGGATTTCCACCACTGTGTCTCCCCAGCCGCTCTTTATGTGACATATTTTCTGGACTATTTGCTCTTTGCTCTTCTCTGGGCACCTTCCTGTGTTCTCAAATACCCCTGCCGTAAGACAGCACAGAAAAATGAGCTCAGGACTTCAGGTGCATACTAGCTTGGAGTAGGACAACGTGGGTACTAGCTGTCGGCCTGCACACCTGCGTCATCTTGGCTCGTTTTGTGAAGGTTTTACATTGGATCTCACCATTTTATGTGAGCGTGTATGTGTGTGCCTACACGCACGTGTGTGTATGTGTTTACACCTGTTCATCTGATAAGCACTTGTACGGTCACCCGAGTAATTTAGATATCAAAAAGTTTCCACATGGGACCCCATGGGCCTGGTCTGTCTCTTGCCACCCCGGGTGCAGCTGGCTCAGGGCACAGGGGCACATCAGCATCACCCTGCAGCAGCTGCTTCCCGTGAGTGTCACACATGGGCCACGTCATACATAGGTTCCTTCCAGCCCCACAGCAGTTTAATGAAGCCCTCTGTGAGCACATTTTCTTGGTTCCTGTCACTGTCGAGGTTCTAAGATCAGTAATTCACGTACCCAAAGATTGTTCCAAAGCTCAAAGTAAATGACT
>NW_003852586.1:4123-8146 GCF_000181295.1 Otolemur garnettii
GTTACTTGCTTATTTACTTCTGTTCCATGGAGATGTAGGTCGCTATTCTGATTTTAAGCATGACTCTGTGCATGGAAATAGACCACATCATGAGAGAGAGACTCCCCTAGGCCCATCCCGGTCATCAAGTCTGCCATTCATTTTTTCATTCAAACGTTTACATGGAATGCCTGCTGGTGGCAGACACTCTCGGGTGCTTGGAATATATCAATCGATGCAGAAAAAAGACACACGTTTGCCTTCTCTTGATTTATTGAAAACAGTGTTTTACATGTATACCTGTCCACTAACAGAAAGTGAAGCACATGTGAACATTTTCATGTAAATGAACTTTAATTGTTGCAAAAACAAACAGTCAAATCAAAATGTATGCAGTAGGCATTTCATAGAATGTAGTTAATTTTAGCACCTGTAAAATGTTACAGGATGTGTCCTCCACTTGGAAGTAATAAAATGGGTGAAAAGCTTTCTCCCTTTGAAGAGGAAATGACTAAGTTGATAATTTTCTTGATGTTTAAACTTATGTCCCTCTCCCATAATTAATTCTTCTGATTATGAAATACTTTCAGTAATGAATTTGTACATTTAGGAAATGGGAAAAATCCATGTGTCTGCATTTCGTTATATACTTAACATCCTCTATCATTTTCTAATGACACGGTGTCACTGATCTTTGGTTTATCCCTCCCATAACCCCGACCTCCTGTGTGACGCCAACAGCCAGTACACGCTAACTACAGTTGGAGATAACAGCCTCAGTCGGTTGTTAAATTATTTGTTTGGAAAAGTATGTGATTAGCATATCACAAACCATGCTAACTTTATAAAGAATGTAAACACTGATAATAACATTTGCAGAAATGCAACAAAAATCTCAGCCTATCAGCCAAGTGGGGACTAATGTGGGTTCCAAGTTCAGTTTCTCATTTCACCAGAACTACTCTGGGAAGTGTGGCTCCTGGGTTCTGGAAGGATGGGCCCTTTCCCCCCTGAACTTTTAACTCCTGACCATAATGTGATAGTAGCAACATTCCAAGGAATTTAAATTCATCTGTTGGAACTACAAGGTAAGAATCCACCTCTCTTCATTACCATGACATGTAACAATGGGAATTTTGTTTGTTTGTAGAGTAAGGTTAATATAATTTGACTTCTTCCTATGAACTAGGATTTGACTGGCTTTGCCAGGTCATGGAAGAACTTATTCCCACATGTTGATTAATTCTCGACTAAAAATAAACACAAATTTTAAATAAGATCTCTTACTTTCCCATCTCTGGGGAAAAGCCTTATGCCAAAATCTTTCCCAATAGTTTAATTTTTATGTCAATGAAACTCAAATCTAAGCTGAATCAAGAAATATTTAAATTATTAAAATTTTACTCAAATGATTCATATTAAGTTGTCCCACAGTAGGAAACCCCAGCATCAGACATTCTCAGAAGTGTGTCAGTTAAAATGCAATACTGATCCCCATCCTGGTGCCTGCCGTGGGCGTTTAGAATCCCCAAGCCAACGTGGAACTGAACGAGCCCCAAATAACGTTACTAAGTTATGAAGTACGTTAACCCCAAATTTCAGCATCAGAGAAAGTTATTAATGGATGTCTTTGGGAAAATACTATGGTGCGTTTAATGTTCTGTTTCCTGTCAGTCCATCAGCCTCATTGAGAGGGGAAACCCGTCCAGGAGCCTGGAGAACGTGTGCCGCTGGGCCTGCCAGCAGCAGAGGTCCGATCTCAACCACTCTGAGCATCACGATCACGCAATCTTCTTAACCAGGCAAGACTTTGGACCTGCTGGAATGCAAGGTATTGTCATTAATATGTACAAGAAAACTTAAGGACATGATTTCCTAAAGTAATCCTGAGTTAGGCAGCCTGTCCGAATATCCTCATCTTCACATCTACTTTTCATGTACCCGCCAAGCATATGTTTTTTCCTATTGCTTCTAGGGACTTCTCTGAAATCCACACATTAAACACCATGTGAATACCATAATAGATTAACCTTGCCTTTAAAATAATGATTGTGCATTTGGGGTACAGAGGGGTTGCTGTAAAATGCAGCACAATGTCCACTAACTGTCTGGGGTGAAAAAATGGTTGCCAGGAGAGATGACTGTGGCCAGAGAGCCCCTTCCAGGGCCGGCCTGCGCTCACCGGCCAGAGAGCCCCTTCCAGGGCCGGCCTATGTTCACCGGCAAGCTCTGAAAAAGCAGACGGATGGCTTTCTCTTCAGCACTGATGGAATTTCTGGCTCCCTTCACCAATACCACAATCTGAGAGACCATTTACTAAAACAGAAAGACAAGGGAGGCATAGCTGGTGGGCAGAAGAGAATGATAACTCCAGGCATGTCCTTCTCTCCCGACGGAAGAATAGGCAGACCCAGGGAATCTTTTTAGAACCGTTACCTGCGACTTTCCCAAGAGAATGTGGCATGCTCTTAGCAGGGAAATAAATACTTGCCTGTTTCCTAAAAAGCTTTTCTTTTTCCTCCCTAGGCAAAGGTCCAGAAGTGATTCTTAGTGGGTTTCTCATATAATGAAAATAAGAGTGATTGTCATTCTCCGCAGGGTACGCGCCAGTCACGGGCATGTGTCACCCTGTAAGAAGCTGCACCCTGAATCACGAGGACGGCTTTTCATCTGCTTTTGTAGTAGCCCACGAAACTGGCCATGTGTAAGTCACTGTTAGCAGCCAGAAAGTAAAAAAAGGTCTTTTTCTTTCCTGCTGCTTCTTCCAGTATTGTGTCCACATTGGGCAGAGCGCACACCAGCGGGGGTTTTGTCTTTTGCCAAGTCGGTGGCTGGAGACTGCAAGGGGCCACTGAAAGGAGAGGAGGACCTGGTGTGCAGAGGCACTGCTGTGCTCCTCAGGGGAGGAGAAAGGCTTTCCTAGCAGGTGGCTCCTCACTTCTGCTTCTGGGACTTTTCCGGGAAAGCCACATTGCCTTAAAATACATATTTCCCAGCACTTATTTTCAGAACAGGAATGAAACCAAAGCTGTAGCCCCCTGGGTCTCACTGGGAGGCTTCCTTTGTGTTCCAGGTTGGGGATGGAGCACGACGGCCAAGGGAACAGGTGCGGCGACGAGACGGCCATGGGCAGCGTCATGGCCCCCTTGGTGCAGGCAGCTTTCCACCGGTACCACTGGTCCCGATGCAGTGGCCAAGAGCTGAGAAGATACATCCAGTGCGTGCGTCCCCTGCCACGTGTCACAAGAGCATTTATTTTATAGTCTACAGATGTGAAACTGACTCAGATTGTGATCAAGACAAAATTTTAGGAAATGAAAATGTTGTTGATAATAAGCATGTTCTTATGACTCAGAGCATTTGGTACAGCAATCCAGAACATATTTTAATATTTCCCAATATTTTAATCAGTAAGCCTAGAACTTAAGTGAATTTTTAGCTGTAACATAATTTACCTTTAGTAAATTCTTTATGGAATCTTTGACTAATGGGCCAACTTCAGCTGAGGATGAGCCGAGCCTGGTCATGTAATTCCTGCCTGTGCCTTTTACCACCCCACACCTACACCGTAGTACAGGTGTCAGGACTACCCTGCCAGGCAATGTGGGGGGTTAATGGTGATGCAAATAATCGTGGCTTTACTAGATTCTTAGGTCATATGTGGTTTACTTTCCTGGAAAAAATGAGAGTGAAGGGTCTTTTTCTAAATGAAACCGAAGCCAAAGCCTTAAAGTGTATGCTTTTGTGAACTTGTTCTATGATTTTGGTGAAATTCTAGAGTACATAAACTAAGGTTACTTTTGTACTAGGACGTGATTATAAAGAATAACAATTTAGCTACATGTAATATTTCTCTTCCTACAGTTCCTATGACTGTCTCCTTGATGACCCTTTCGAACACGATTGGCCCAAACTCCCCGAACTTCCTGGAATCAATTATTCAATGGACGAGCAATGCCGTTTTGATTTTGGCGTTGGTTATAAAATGTGCACTGCGGTACGTGGCTCACAGCTGATGCTGACTTTGCCCGTTTTGATTTTGGA
>NW_003852586.1:8718-18340 GCF_000181295.1 Otolemur garnettii
TTCTGTGCCCTTTGGAGATGACTCTTAAGCCTTAGATACACTGCTTTGCTTTGATGTGACGGCCAGGATTCCACGCACATGCGACAGTAGGAAAGGGCTGTGCTGGCATTTGCTCATACAATAGTTGTGTGGCACAGCAGGGGAATCAGAAATACAGGGACCATTCTCAGACTGGGTGGGCCAGGAGCTGGACCTGATGCTTATTAAATGTACAACCTTGGGCACCTTATTTTATCTCTCTGGGTTAGTTTCTTCATATGTAAAATGTGGGTAACAATGGTATTTACCTCATAGGATTGGTGTGAGGATTAGATTTGGTAATGTAATTACAGTGCTTAGCCCAACAGGGACACATAATAAATGCTAAAATAGGCCCCACTAAGGTCTGTCTCCCACATACTGCTCAGCTGAGAGGCATGTCTTGTTGAATTTCCACATTGATCTTTAGTAATTCATTTTTTAGTAAAAGGAAGGGTTTTTATATGTTGGATCAAGCTTTGTGGTATTAGAGCAGGAAAACTAAGTATTTCATAGTTCTGAGAAGAACTTGATTTGTTGTTTGAAATCTCTCATTTATAACATTTGGTCCGTCTAAACTGTGCACTGTGAGCCCCTAATTACCTGCATTACTGTTTTAGATCTGAGAATTGTAAAGCCTGGGCTCAATATCATGAACAATACAATTTCCAGATTAAGTGATAGGGATTAGCTGAATCAGTGTTTATTACTGTTACTTTAGAAAAGCAGAATAAAAGTATCTTCTACTTGGAATTCTTATGCAACTTTTTTTTCTTAACATGTCACAACTTTGGCTGTTCACCTGAAATGAAAATACCCAAGAAACACAGCGTGCGGAGACTATGGACCATGTTGGTACGTGTCGCACTGTCGGAGCACTTGCTCAGAGTTTGGTCCTCTCTCACAGTTCCGAACCTTCGACCCGTGCAAACAGCTCTGGTGCAGCCACCCTGATAACCCCTACTTCTGCAAGACCAAGAAGGGGCCCCCGCTCGATGGGACCGAGTGTGCTGCTGGGAAGGTGAGTGTCTCTGTTCACACCGTGAAGATGAGAGACTCAGCTTGACAAGTCTGGAAAACAGTGAGGAGACCTGTACCACATTCAGGAGGCCTCATTCTGGGAATGCGCTGAAAGAACGTGCTAGTCCCTGTGCCCGCCAGAGCAAATTGTCACAGACTTGGTGGCCTTAAACAATAGCAGTTCATTCTCTTACAGTCCCAGATGGCGGAAGTCTGAAATTCCCGTGTGGGCAGGACCACACTCCCGGGAGGAGTCTGTTCTGTCTTCTCCAAGCTCTAGGGCCGCCCACATGCCACGGCCAGTCCGGCCTCTCCCTGCAGGGTCACATCACCTTGCCTTTCCTGTTTGTGTCAGTCTCTGTCCCTGTCTTATAGGGATCCATGTAGTAGCACATAGGGCCCCCCTAAATAATCTGGGATGATCCCCCCTTTTAAAATTCTTACTTTTGCTAACACTTGCAGGCCCGGGCACTGGCACCTGCTGTCCACGGGGCCACCCTTGGCCCCTGTGTGCAGACAGAGTGGGGAGGGCACTGAGCACAGCGCCCTCTGCTAGAGCTGACGGCTCCGGGGCTTCTCCTTCCTTGTAAAAGTTTCCCAGAAATAGAGTCACGTGAACTTATCCAGGAGATTTGGCCCTGCTCCTGGGGGAAAGATGCCCGGAGGTTTTAACTTTCAGATTGTGTACTCAGGATTGAATACTCAGAGAAGGGCCGAGTGCCAAGCTGTGCTGCTCCTGAGGAGAGATCCCAAAACAGAGGCCTGCAGAGAACACAAGCTGAAGAGCCCTGACTAGTGGGGAAATGAGACGGTGTAGGCAGAGCCAAAAGCTGGCAAGAAGATTTACGTGGCTTTAGTTCCTTAAAAGCTTAGTTTCAAATGTGTATAAACTGTGCTGTGATGAGACTTATAAGCATAACAATAATAAAACCTGTCACCATAAGTGTTCGCACTATCTGGCTCTGTGCCGAGCACGTCAGAGGCAGCATCTTGCTTTGGGAAAATTCAGTATCACAAACTTCTGATGAAAAACAGGAAAAGTAGTGAGTTGATTCATTTTTGCTTTTAAAAAGAAGTATGGTATAACATCCAACTCCTCTAAATATATTTAGAGTTACATTAGTAACTCTAATGTAAATTAGTTAAATTAGTGTTACACTAAATTTTAAAGTTGAGTTTTAAAATATAAAACTTTGTTACATATTACATTGAAAAGTAAGTCCAAATTTTGAAATAAAAGTGACGAGCATCTTTGGGTGCCCAGTGTGGGGCCGGGCACTGTGAGCCCAGCGCCTCTGTGGGGCCAGCTTCTAGCTGTCCCACTTAACTTCCTTGTGGGGACTCAGCTTCAGCACTTCAGCCGTCCATGACCTTTCCAGCCTCCGTTTTCCTCCTCCTCAAGGTAAAGATCAGCTGTCTGACCTCTGTCTTCTCAGAACATTGTGAATTAAAATTTTAGAAAGTAACTGAAAGTGCTTTGAAAGCTGACTCTGTTATGGCCACCATTCTCTAAGTGGGGACGTATTTTCATGTCATCAACTTAGCGTGACACACGCTGCCCTCCGACCCTGCCGTGCTGCAGGCACTGATGGGCAGACTGGTACTTCCCGTGCACTCTGACCATGCTCACGCTGAATGCATCACAGAAACTTACCTGAGAGAATGTTGTTTTTATTTTAAATTTTATACTTAAAAAAGCAAGTCTAAATGACCCTTTCAATAGAGCATCTTAATTGCTTTTAGATAATTTTAAATGCGTCTTCACCTGGACACTTACAGGAAGAGGAAACGAAGTTCCTCTGGCGTAACGGCTGCAGCTGTGGGTTGCAGGAGTTTCACAATTACCTTCTCCCGTTTTCTCAGTGGTGCTACAAGGGCCACTGCATGTGGAAGAGCGCCAGTCAGCAGAGGCAGGATGGCAGCTGGGGGTCCTGGACCAAGTTTGGCTCTTGCTCACGGACTTGTGGGACTGGTGTTCGCTTCAGAACCCGCCAGTGCAATAATCCCATGTGAGTACCGTCCCTGTCGTTCTTGTTATTTGGGGTGTATCCGGAAAAACACGTCACTGTCACATCGTTACTGCTCTGCTCCACCAAGTGCACGTGAAATGCAGAGCAGGGAGAGAGATGAGTCGCAGCTCACTAGCACTAGCCAGGGTCCCTTTGGATGAATCTCCATTCATTAATTTTGTGAAGAGTAGTCAGTGGTGATGATGAGAAAGTGGAATGCAGATTTGAGTTTTGGAGAAATTAGTGTTTAGGGATATTAAGGAGCCTCGCAGGGGAAGCAGATCACTGCTCCCTTGGGGTCTGGGTGCTACACGCTCCCAGAGGAGCTCCAAGAGGCTGGGAAGCTGGGGGTGTCAGGGTGGGGGGAGCAGGGCCAGCAAGGGAGGGGGCAGGGCCGGCAGGTGGACTCACTGTCGGGGGGAGGGGAGGATGCCTCTCCTGGTGGGGGCTGCGGCCTGACAGAAAGACTGGGACAAATGGCTGGGAAGCATTCATCACTCAATGAATTTATCAATTCTCAATGTTGTACTTAGCAAACTTTATTTTATGAGGAAAACACATTGAAATCCTAAACTCAGGGCAGTTTTCTTTGTCTGGGGTTTAACCCCTGGGCAGCCTGTGCTCCGTGCTCCAGCAGGGCAGTCCTGTGGAGCGTCCTTCATAAGGACCCACTGGGGCCGCACACCATAGCACTTCCCACTGGAAGAGAGGATGGTTGTGTCAGTAGAAATGGGAAAAACAGCAAAGAGTATAATGGTGATAGCAGCCCGGGGCCACTGTGAGCCTGAGTCCCCCCAAGGGCTTCGAGTCTGTGAACTCACTCAGTCCTCATGGTTTCTCTGAGGAAGACGGCAGTGTTATCATTTGCCTTTTACCTCTGAGGAAACCGAGGCACATAGCTGTGATCTGAGTTTCTTTGAGTTGCCTCAGCACATTTGATACATCAGAGAAAAACCTAATCTTTAGTCCACATAGCATGGACTTTTTATTTATTTATTTATTTTAGAGACAGAGTCTCACTTTGTCGCCCTCAGTAGAGTGCTGTGGCATCACAGCTCACAGCAACCTCCAGCTCTTGGGCTTAGGTGATTCTCTTGCCTTAGCCTCCTGAGTAGCCGGGTACAGGCGCCCACCACAAAGCCTGGCTATTTTTTGTTGTTATTGTTGTTGCAGTTTGGCCCGGCCAGGTTCAAACCCACCATCCTCGGTATATGGGGCCAGCACCCTACTCACTGAGCCACAGTCACTGCCCTGTTTTTATTTCTTTATATATTTCTGTCATGTATTTAGAATATACTGTTTAAAAAGCTTCCTTAAGTTGAGTTTTATTCTGTAACTTCCCTCCAGCAGGGGGAGAGGGGTGCTTCGGGACGGGACTGAGATCCGGGAGTGTGAGGCCATTCCCTCCCACTCCATGCAGGGGCTCTGGCTCTCTGCCTTAAGCACTGTGCCTGGGAGCCTGGACTGCTGGCGCAGAGCCGAAAGGCCTTTTCAGTGTTTTCTTTTCTTTAGGCCCATCAACGGTGGTCAGGATTGTCCTGGTGTCAACTTTGAGTACCAGCTCTGCAATACGGAAGAATGCCAAAAGCACTTTGAGGACTTCCGAGCGCAGCAGTGCCAGCAGAGAAACTCGCACTTTGAATACCAGAATAGCAGACACCACTGGATGCCCTACGAGCATGGCGACTGTGAGTGGCCCTCTCCCTGCTGTGTGGACGGCACCGGGGGCTGACGCTGGGCTAACACCATCCTGTGGACTCTTGATCCCTCCTGGGTGACTTAGGAAGCCTGGTGTTTCAGGGGTAGGCCCTCCGGGGCTTCCAAGAATAAGGCTGCAGGACTCCCTTCCCTGAAGAGGGAAGGATTGTGCAAATAGCACGTCCCCATCACCAGTGAAAAGACCAGTGGGAAGGTCACACCAGGGAGAGGTGCTGGATTTCCTGGTCCATCTGAAATCCTAAGGAAATGCTTCTGCAACACAGTGGCCATTCCTTTCTGAACAACTAGAGAAAAATAGAATTCTTTGACATTTGAGTCAGGACCAAGAAAAAGACCATTGTTTAATAGCAAAAGATGCTTTGTAACCCTTTACTTTTATAGCATAAGCTAGTTTTTAAAGAATACACTTAAAATTTTCTTTTAATGTTTTACTTCTTCTGAATTTTTGGTAAATATGTTAAAGTGGCAACTGCTGGGTTCAGTTTAAACCTGTTTCAAAGAAAAAGTAGATTCATGTAGGAATTCAAAGTTGTAATGCATTCAGAAGAAATGCACTATTTTTATCTGCTTTGGTGAAATGACTTTCATCCTCTAGGAAGGAAAAACTTTGCTTGGTGACTGATGGAAACCAAGGAGACAGCCCTTCCCACTCTGGCAGTGCTGAAACTAAGCTGGCTTTGAATCCAGACGTATTAAACAGCTGTAGTGAAATCTGGGGCAGTCCCAGTTGTTACCTGTTGTCCCAGCTCACCTGTTACTACCACCCATTCACAAGTGTCCCAGTTTAGATGACAAGTCACACGGTCGCCCTCCCTAAGCACATCTGCTAACTGTGCGTCCTCTTCTCCCGCTCTTTGTTCTGTTTATTTATAGAGAATTCCTTTTGTTTTCAGGAAACAGCATTGAAACTTTATATCTATAAATAAACTATGCTGTTCCATTTAGGTAAAAGGTTAATTTTATCCTCCATCTTATGCAGCCAAGAAAAGATGCCATCTTTACTGTCAGTCCAAGGAGACTGGAGACGTGGTGTACATGAAGCAGCTGGCACACGACGGGACGCGCTGCTCCTACAAAGACCCCTACAGCATCTGCGTGCGAGGGGAGTGCGTGGTGAGTGCGGCGGCTTCCCCAGGGCCCTGCAGTCCACTGTCATGGAGCTACACGTTTAAAATCTGTTTAAATGCTTTCTTATTAGTGAGAATCTGTGAATAATTCAGTAACTAAAGTTGGGAGAAATTGTGCTTACTAAATTCTAACTGTGGCCCTTGGCAGAATGAAGGTTTGAATAATTTTCCTAATTTCCAGCTTATTCTAAGTAACCCTGCTTGCTGCCTGTAGATTGGCAGCACAAGTTGGGAACAATGTGTTTGCGTTGAGTATTTTCCTAGTGGCCAACTCCCATTAAAGTACAAGGTCTGTTTCAAAAACGGCAATGCTGAGGGTGTCTTACCATGGCTCTTCCCTCTCACCGTCCAGTCTGTTCTCAGTCTGACCTCTCAGCTCTACACCAGAATCAAAGCAGCAATTGGAGAAGCAAAATCAGTGTCTTCCCTTCATTTTACCTTCTAATGCAGGTCGATTTCCTATTTGTGTTCACGGTAAAACTGATAGGAAACTATCTTTTTAAACTGAAACACTGCTCCTGAGAGCAATTTACATCTCGCTTCCACAACACTAAAGCGTTATATTAATGGTCTCAGGAGCTCAGATGCCTCAGAGTCGGACTGAAATTTCCCCGACCCCAGAATGAATGTGTGTCTTGTTCATCTTCCACCGCCCAGAGTTCCCAGTCCATTAAATCTGTGTTGTTGTTAATTTCCCTGCCCACCTTCATTCTAATCTTGGAGTGCAGTGGTGTCTTATATATCCTCACCCTTTATAGTAGGACCTGCCCCAGTCCAGAAACCCTTCATTAGTTCCCTGTTAAATTAATGTGAAACGTAAACTCATCCTGGCAGCCTGCGCTGGGCAGAACCTTCACTGTTCTTCCCTATCTCACAACACCAACCTTCCCCTGGTTCAACGTGGGTTTAAACATCGATCTCTGCGCCCATTTTCTGTGAATATGCAACCTCCGTGGCTCTGGTTTAGCCTCTGTGCCTTCCCGGAATGCTCCTTCATTCTCTCTGCGTTCCTCCAGAGCGCTGCTGAAGTCTCCACCACTTCATCAAAGTTCCATCTAAACGGCTTCAGAGATCACACTTAAGACATGACTCACCATATTATTATTCCTCTTTAGAAAAGCAGAAAGGGAAACCACCATCGTATTGTCTCTCTGTCTCCCCAACCTCAGCTACATCCGTGTTCAGTACATGTTTGATGATGATTAAGATAAGACATTTGTGATGGAGTAAATACTTCATTAAACAGGGGGGACACTTATCCTTTATTACCTGCAGTGCAAGTCATTTGATCTCATACTAGTTCTTTAAAACAGAGGTGTTAAAAAGCATGGCTACATGAAAGTTCGGTGCAAACTGGCTGACTGTGCACCGTGATTAAACAAATGGTCCATCGTCCTCTGGGGTGCTGAGCTGTACTTGGCATACTGACATTAGCCACATTTAACATCTTCTCTCCCTAGAAAGTGGGCTGTGACAAAGAAATTGGTTCTAACAAGGTTGAGGATAAGTGTGGAGTCTGTGGAGGAGATAATTCCCACTGTCGAACCGTGAAGGGGACATTTACTAGAACTCCCAGGAAGCTCGGTAAGATGAGGCCTCTCATGAATTCTTGTATGATTTATACTTTTGAGACTTCTTTTAGAAGTGTAGCATTTTCTTTATAAACATAACCAAACATTAGCTGCTGATTTATTTAAATTCAGATTACCTTTAAACTCTGACTGAATTCATACTCCAGAGCGTCTGTGATGAAAAAAATATCCACTAGATTTAGATAAGGAACAAATAAAGTCAACATAAAGTGACAGTGGTTAGCTATAGTAGGTGTGTTTCATTGTGCATTTTTAATCAATTACAGATCTAATTACTAGAATCAATGTTTATTTTGAACTCTTCTTGCATAGAAATAGTTGACCGGGAATTTAAAAAATCACAAAACTTTAGATACAACTTCTTATATATTATATTAGTTTTGCCACTCTTATTTTAAAAGGGAACAATTTTTTATCCTGTTTATAAATCTGTGAATCTAGAATCTTTATTTCCCATGATTTTTACAAATTTATTTTTAAACAATATTGAGGTACAACTGAAAACTAACATAAGCTACGAATGCTTGTATGAACTTCTGTGCCTGTGACCTAGCGGACAAATGTGCTCAGACATACACTGAAAAAAGCTGCCCTCCTATAACACATAACAGGAAAAACTCTCAGTAGTTTCACGATATTCATCGGAATTTTCATCAAATGTTGGATGTTTCTTACTGAATAATTTGCATTTGTTATGGAGATTGTCTAGTTACGCAGCAAGGACTCACGGGTGAACATCAGTGAATCTCACAGAATGACAGAAAACAAAAGGAAAAAACAGAAACAAAGGAAGGGATTTGGTTTACTTAAGTACATTGTCAACAGTGCTAATTTTTCCTTTTATAACTAAAAAATAAGAAAAAGTTAGTCTTCACCAAATGGACGACGTCTCTGGGCCCTCTGGCTCTGGCTGGACGTCCAGTGCCCAGCACAGGCCGACTGCACACAGACCAGCTTCTCTGTCGGACACAGTCACAAGAGGGAACCTGAGTGACACTTGCTCACGGGTCTCTCATGGGCCCTTCCTTGCTCCCATTACCAATGTCTTTGCTATTCGTATTTGATAAATTATCATGTTTTGTACTTTGTAAATTTCCGAAAAGCAAAAGTTTCTTTTTGCTTTCTGGATGATATCTGGGCAGTTGCATTATTTTAATCAGTTGTGATTATAATTACATACATCTACCTTGGTTTTGGTGGAATCAATGTAATTTTCTCCATCTTGCTGTGAATTAATGTGCTGTCCTTTCTTTATTAGAGTTATAAATGATTATTTTCTTTGAGGTGTAAAATAATTCATTTTGTTTTATTTCCAGAGTGAATTAATATAAAGGAAAAAGGTTTTGACGTGATCACTGGTTCCACATTATATTTGGTATAAGGTAGTGATACTGTTTCAGATGCCTCCAACATTATTCTAAACCTGCAAATCAAAGTCAAAGTAACAGGGAAGATTTTCAAAGGTCATACAGATGCAGACTGCTCAGAGACGATCTAACACCCATTTCTTTGCACTAATGTTGTTATCATAGTCATTCAATAGACTAATTAGCCTTTTCCCACAGGAAAACATTTAAGCAAGAGGTGCCATAAAGAACTCCAGTTGCTGGAAAGTGAACTCTGCAAGTATCAACTTCAGATCCCTACATTGTTCTGCATTCACACTCAGTCTTCCTTTCCCTGACTGTTTACAGTTCATTGGGATTAGTTAACTATTATAAATTCATTTTGACTTCAACATCTAAAATTACCAATCATTTTTTATACCTTACTTAATCAAGTACATGTGGTGTAGAGCATAGTCAACAAAACAGCCAGACTTTGATAAACGTGAAACCTCCACTAATTAAAGACATTCTATTTAAGGGAAGACCAGAGGCGCTTTCACTTTACCCAAAGGAGCTCGTAATGTTTCTCTTGCTGAAACAAGAGAAGCTAAAAATGTACTGGGTAAGTTGTAGCCGACTGCAGAAAGATGGGCACCCGTAACTGACATCAAGCTGTTTTGCTGCACTTGGCGTCCGGGCATGACACATACAGCCATGGTACACTCAGGCACACACGCCCACACTCAGGCACACATGGCCATACTCAGGCACACACGCCCATGCTCAGGTGCACATGCCCACACTCAGGT
>NW_003852586.1:18459-24934 GCF_000181295.1 Otolemur garnettii
CCGACGCTCAGGTGCACATGCCCACACTCAGGTACACACAGCCATACTCAGGCATACACCCCCACACTCAGGCGCACACGCCCACACTCAGGCGCACACGGCCACACTCAGGCGTACATGGCCATACTCAGGCACACACGCCCACGCTCAGGTGCACATGCCCACACTCAGGTACACACAGCCATACTCAGGCACACACGCCCACACTCACGTGCACACGGCCACACTCAGGTGCACACACCCACACTCAGGCACACACAGCCACACTCAGGCGCACACAGCCACACTCAGGCGCACACGGCCACACTCAGGCGCACACGCCCACACTCAGGCGCACACACCCACACTCAGGCACACATGGCCCCACTCAGGGGCACATGGCAGCACCTTTCCCATGTCGGACTGCTCCTGGGGCTCACAGGCCAAAAACCCAATCCCAAAATAGTCATTCCCTTTCCTTAGAACTCTAACAAATATTGTGAAAAGGTTGGATAATTCTGCACATAGATACATATTAATTGTATATATAGAAATGGCAAACAGCATGCTTTTTTCTGATTCCAAAAATAATTATGTATTGGTAACTGAATTCCCATCAGTATCGTATCTGGAATGTGAATCAGTGGTTTCATAATATACTAAAAGTGTACATTGCATAATATTTCTATGTTCATTTTATTTTAATGGTCATGAGATAAAGCATTTGGATCTGACCGTTGTCAATTTAGAGTTATAATCTTAATTCTGAATAATTGTAAGATAATTTTTAGGGCATATGATTTTATTATGAAGATTTGTGATGTATGACATTAATAGTAATAATACTATCAGTATTGCTACATTAGTACAATAATTACTAATACTAATACATTACACAAGTAGTTAAGTGGATTGATTTTATTATTTCTGGCTTGGAAGAGTGAGGTCAGGGTGCAAGTAAGGTAATGCACACATCTCACAGCCAAATGGTCTGGTCACATCTGTAATATGCATTTTAAAACCCCTAATGACTCTCATCTAGACATTAAAAATTAATTCTGATCACAAGGAAAATGATTTTTCTTTTATAATTTATTTAGATTAAAGTAGACTTTTAAACATGAAAATATATCAATAAAAATATCAGTAATTAGAAATTTAGCTATTATACTTGCCACGTAGGCTTTTAAAATAACATGTTCACCACCCAAGTGAAGTCTCACTGATAATTGGCCCCACTTCAAAAGAGTTATTTAGAAACTAGAATCACACAGAAGACGCAGGAAAGGATGGGATTTGCCTGAATTGTTGGTACAATTTGTGAGCCGACACAAGACAAGTGACTACTAAATTGGTAATAGGATTCACATTTTTCCCTCTTTAATAAAGAAAGGTTTCCTCTAATCTCACGCCAGACGTCACAAAGGCTACATGATGCTTGGATGCTAATTCCGGAAACTGCTTCCCTCAATTACGGACGCCCTCCTCTGCGGGCAGCTGCGGGGGGACACGGAGCTCTGCTAACCACGGTTGTTGCTTTTGTTTTCTTCTTTGCTCCTACGCTGTTTTCTACACATGCAAAGGGTACCTTAAGATGTTTGATGTACCCCCCGGGGCTAGACATGTGTTGATCCAAGAAGACGAGGCCTCCCCTCATGTTCTTGGTAAGTGTCGCTGTCAGCTGACTTTGCTTTCTGCTGCCAGAAACACTGAAAGGTCAAAGAAACAGACCCTCGGGGATGGTGTGGATGTGTGTACAGTACGTGAGGATCAAACGTGCATATAAATTAATTGAATGTTACGTGGCTGCCTATTGTTGCTTTTTAATGAGAAATGTCCCAAAGAAGAGCTTTAAATTTTTGGTAGGAATAAGTTCATTCATAATTGCATGAGGGAAAAAAAATTATTTGACAAGTTTGTATTTGTTATGCATGTTTTGCTCTGTTTGGGGGTATAACAGAAATGTGCTAATAATAGGCACTAAATTAAGGAGCAATAGAAAAATTCACTGTGTTTCTGTTGGCGAGAGAGCTCTGGTGTTTTGATTGATGGCACTACATGCAGACCCTTAGTTTTAATGCATTTTGAGCACATGGACTGAAAAGCGCCTTCAGGTGAATTTTTCTAGTTGAACAATAAATGGCTCTGACATCTGACACCTGCCAGGTTGGCTTTTGACTGACACATGCAGATTTGTGTGTAAGACTGATTATAATTTCCAGAAGAAGTTTTTTCTCTTTTATGAGAAATATTGACATGTGGAAATGTCACTTTAAAGGGATTTATTACTTAAAATATGTATAAACCAAATTTCCACATATTTCTTTGCTTATGAAAGCAGAAATCGAAGATATCTGAAACTAGGGCATCATCTACCAACCCCATAAATTTTGTGCCAAATTTTATGTGTGACTTTAAAAAGATGAATTGTTTTATAGTGTTTCACAGAGTTAATATTTGAATTCACTACAAAATGTCATAACAGTCTAGCTATCAGCCACAGCTCTCTTTCTAGTATTTAAAATTCCTTATTTTTTATTCTAGAATTCAGATTATTATGCTTGGAAAAACTACACTAGTTTAAAAGCTCAAAAGAAATAAATGTATTCAATTAAAATTCCTCATGTTTTCAATGGCAGTAACTTATGAAATTTTGTTTTCAAACTTAATGTTATATTCTGATAAGCACTTTAAAATTTAAAATCCCCACTTGTCAGTTACCCACTAAAGAGATACTTATTTTATTTCACTTTATTTTATAATATATACTAGCTCTAGCATTAAGTAGATGTATAGCTCTAGCATAGCATTAAGTAGATTTTTCTAACTACATAAGTAGGTGATACAGATTTAGAATTTGACAGTGACAAGAACTAAATTGTTGGCCTGAAATACACAGTAAAGAACCCACAGTGCTAATCCTGTCCTAGCATAGATCTTCCATGTTAATTATTGGAGAAGTATCCATTAATTTCAAAATGTTCCCAGCTTTCTGAAGAGATTATAGGATGAAGGAGTTAGAAATCATTAACCTCTTTGACAATGTTTCAAATGGGAATATTTGCAAACATTATTGTTGCCTATTTAACCATCTTGCCATTGTATTCGACTAGTTAGGGATGCTTCCTAAGGGTTTCAAATGCCTAATGAA
Source organism: Otolemur garnettii (assembly GCF_000181295.1). NCBI lineage: Eukaryota > Metazoa > Chordata > Mammalia > Primates > Galagidae > Otolemur > Otolemur garnettii. Next base: position 21,590 of record NW_003852586.1, read on the forward strand.
CAAAGGGAACCATATCAGAACTAACACCCATTTCGGATGGCTGGTTACTAACATCAGAATCATGGCCATTGATTTATGGAAAGGGGTGGGCCTACTAGGAGCCTGTCACTGTCATCCGATAAAATAAGATGCATGCCAATTACTCCTTTTCCTCCCTTCAGCTATCAAGAACCAGGCGACAGGCCACTATATTTTAAACGGTAAAGGGGAGGAGGCCAAGTCCAGGACCTTCATAGACCTCGGTGTGGAGTGGGATTACAACATCGAAGACGGCATTGAGACCCTGCACACCGATGGACCCTTGCACGACCCTGTGATTGTTTTGGTATGTGGCATCACAGGCTCGCTACGGAGCTGGCTGGGTTTATAATTTTGTAGTCAATTTCTATGAAAACGCTTTTACTTGAACCATGAATATTTGTCTGTTTTTTGTAATTCTGTTTATCTCCCCTCTGATCTTTGTTTAACATCTTCATATGTTTACTACATACACACCAAAACCTGAATGATACATTATATGATTTTTCACTTCAGCACTAAGCTATCTTTGAAAGACAACAAAAAATTAAAAGGTCCATTCTCATAGTTACCCACATATCTGCCATTTCTGGTGCTCTGCATTCTGCTTACAGGTCTGACTTTCCATCTGGGATCGTCCACCTGCAGCATGAAGAACCCCCTTCGGCGTTTCTTGTGGTCTGGATGTGCTAGCAAATAAGTCTTTCAGCTTTTGAATATCTGAAAGTCTCTCTAACCCTCCTCATTTTTGAAGGATGTCTTTACTAGATACAGAATTTAGGACTGTTATTATCTTTATCTTTCAGCCCTTTAAAGATGTTACGATCTTACAGGGGGTTCAGGGGACTTGGGGGCTGAGTGAAGTATCAGCTGTAAGCCCAAGTGGCCGTAGCACCCACAAGCTAAAGTTTGGGTGAGGCCTTAACGGGTTTACAAGTGGGGCCACTACCCAGAGGCAAGGAGGGCCAGGGGCCTCTGCAGAAAGGGAGAAGTGGAGAGGCAGTGTGTGCGCATGGTGATTCCCTCAGCAGCCCCCCCAGGGCATCTGGGGGGTCACAGAGCTCCAAGACGGCCGCAGCTGGACCCTGAGAGCCACAAGGCCTTCTCGGGTGTTGATTTAAAATTACAACAGTTTTTAAATTGCACACGAACCTTATGTCCACCCTGTATACTTAGCAGAGATTGGATGCAGTGAGCAGAACAGGCAGGTTCTGTGTGGCTAAAACCCTTCTGGTTCAGGCTATGTTAAAAACAACTGGGTGTGTAAAAATTTGCTGTAGGCATCCATGAGCTTTTGAGCTGATTGGTCTCATCTGCTGTGAAGAAAGACCCTAGTGGACGGAGTACAGGACCCACCTTGTACTTGCTTCTGTGACCGTCGTCTTCTGGAAACTGGCCATCACCAGGAGAGGCCTCATTTAGGTTGCTGCCCTGCGTGGCAGGCGCGGGTCGTCCCTGGAGCATTGGGAGGTTTCTCTCTTTATCTTTCTGTCTTGCCTGGTTAGCAGTCTGACTGTAGCACACTCAGCTTGTGGTGCTGTCTGAATGCAGGTGCTTGGGGATCACTGAGACTGTTGCTCCAGACATTGATGCTTTTGACCGAATTTAGGTAAATTGTCCATTATATCTTCAAGTCCGTTGTTTTTCCTCCCCGTCTCCCTCCCTTACTCCTGGGACTACTTTACATGGATGTTAAACCAGCTGAAGTTGCTCCACAAGTCTCAGGCTCTGTTCATCTTTTTATAATCTTTTTTCAAAATAAGTTTTTCAGACTTGATGATTTCTGCTGAGCTCTGTTTAAGTTCAGTGGCTGTTCTCTTATTTGATCTTATTTGAAGGATCCTACCCTGTAAATTTGAGCCTGTCCAGTAAATTCTTCATGTCAGGTGGGGTACTTCTCTTTCCTAGAATTTCCACTTTGTTCCTTTTTTATTTTTTGTAATTTCCATTTCTCTGCTGCGTTTCTGGGTATGTGCAGTGATTTTTCTTGACTTAGAAGTTCTGGGTCTTTGTGTCATCTGTTTCCAGTGTCTGACTTTTCTTTTCTTTTTGATTATGGGCCACATTTCCCTGCTCTGACAATTTTTCCTTGTATAGGCTGTGAGATGTTGGGTTTGCTGTGGCAGGCAGCTAAGTCATTGTCAAATGCTCCTGGCCCTTTGAGGCCTGGTTCTATTCTTCAGTAGGGCTGGTCTCTTTCAGGGTTGTCTTTATTCTTATAACATGGCCCTGCTGGTACCTGAAGTATTGGTGGGGCCTCTGCCCTCAGGCTGCAGAAGAACTTCTACTCTTAGCCTTGCCTGAACCCCAGCCTCTCTGTCACCCCCACCCCTCCAGCAGCCGCTCACTGTGGTCCCCAAGATGTCTTGGCCCAGGTGTGCACAGACCCTGAGTCAACTTTGCAGACCTGTAGTCCACCTTCTGTGACCACCCTGCCCTGCCAGTCCCAGACTCTGGTCTCCTCCTCAGCTCTGGGGCTGCTGGGTATGGCTCGAGCCTCTCCCTGTGATGGGATCCAGAACCTGGCTGCTGTCGGGAAGTAAGACCTGGCTGGTTTCCATTCTCACAGAGGTCATTGCCCTTTCCCATGTTATACTTTGCCAAAAACAAAAGTTCCCACATATATTCCATCCAGTTTGATCATTTTTGAAATCAGGAAGTCAAGTCCCTTACTCTTCCTGAATGGAATCAGGACACACGCACTGGCTTGAGTTGTGTTACTGGATTCTGTCTGGATTCACATTTATGTTCTTCTGATACCCTATACAAATTATATGAATCTAAAATCAAATCTTCCCACTCAATTTAACTCTTTTTTTCTTTGAATTTCTTTCTCTTTTGAAGTGTCTGTTCAAATTTTTTGCTGTTGTCAAAGTAAGTTTTTTTTCCTTCCTTTTGTTGAGTTTTGAGAGTTCTTCATATGCTGCGTGCGAGTCATCTGCGAAACGTGATTTGCAAATATCTTCCAGTCCATAGCTTGCCTTTCCCTCTCTTAGTAGTTTCTTTCGTGGAACAAAATAATGTATCTTTGCTAAAGTCCAATTTATCAGTTTTTCTCTTCTAGATTGATCTTTTGCTGTTACAAAACAATGTTTTGCTTAATCCAATATCAAAACGTTTTCTTCTACTTTTTATTTATTTTTTTTTTTTGGTACAAGTTGTATAGTTTTACATTTTACATTTACAGTTATGAACCATTTTGAGTTAATTTTGTATGAAATGTTAGTTTCTTACTTTGCACGTGTCAATATTAGTCACTGTTGCTGCAGAACAAATGGCCCCCAGATTTAGTGCTGACCATGGGCAGCACTGTGATCTGTATCTGAG
>NW_003852586.1:24954-26724 GCF_000181295.1 Otolemur garnettii
ACTTTGCACGTGTCAATATTAGTCACTGTTGCTGCAGAACAAATGGCCCCCAGATTTAGTGCTGACCATGGGCAGCACTGTGATCTGTATCTGAGGTGGCTCAACTGACTGGCTCTGGCTCAGGGCATCTCCTGAGGTTGCTTTCAGCTGTGGCTACAGTTGCCTCAAGGCTTGGCCAGGGACAACTCTCTCCCTCTCCCAAGCTGAGCCTCACTGCTGTCCGGGGCCATCTTCCGTGTGGTGGCTGGCAGACCTTGGTTCCTTGGCATGTGGGCCTCTCCTCGGGCTGCGTAGGTGACCTCTCAGCTTGCCAGTGACTTCTGCTAGAGCCAGCTGGGCTCAAGTGACAGAGGAAGTGAGACAGTCCGGCCAGGACCGATGTCAGGGTTCTTTAACCTGACCTTGGACATGTGTTTCAAAGCACTACGAGGTCCACTTGTTCCAGCACTGTCTGTTGAAAGGACTTGTCCTTCCTTATTAAATTGCCTCTTCATTTGTGTCAAAAACTAATGTCCAAATTTATGTGGCTCTACTTGTGGACTCTCATGCTGTTGTTCCATCAGATAGTTTTATATGAAAATATATGCTAACTGAAATTTAATTCACATTATTTGTTTGAATGATTGGAGGTCAGAAAGCCCATTTTGCCCTCACACAAGCACACTGCATCCTCTTGTGGTAACAGCCTGACGTCTGACCACCCTCATGGCTGCCCCAGGTCTGCAGTGAGCACAGCATGGCCGTGACCGCAGGGGTTCCAGGCTGGAGGCACAAGGAGGGGATTTGTAGCAGGAGGGGAGGTGTGAACAAGCAGTGCCCTTTCAACATGACCTTTGTTTTCCTCTCTGAGGACTGAAAGCTTAGGTTTGCAGCCCTGCAGTACAGTGGCCGGCTATCTGGGGCTGAAAGGACCAGACTCCCGACTAGATTATGAAGCTGTTTTAAAATCAAAGACTGAGAAAAAAGAGAACCCAACCCAGATAACCAGACCCTTCACCCCTGTGGTTTAGTGTCACTTCATTTCCCAAACAAAATCTGTTTCTGAAAGTTTAATTAAAATACCAATGAACGGCACATTTTTTCCTTTGTATATTTGGTACGTGAAAGCTACATTAAAATCAATTAAAATATGTATATTAGGAAAGACTGCTTTGCCCGAAACAAATTAAAAGGCAAGTAACAAACTGAGAAAATATTTGCACTATTCTTATCACAAGAAAGGATTAATACTTTATTATTTAGAAAAGAAAAAATATATGTGCAGTACCAATAAAAACAGCACTGATGATCATGCAAAGTGTAGCTGAAAAGATACAAGTGAATCATTACCTAGGAAATTTAAACGTTACTAGTCATCAAATGAATAACAACTAATGATCTTTCCCCATCCGATTAATAAAGGTGAAAATTATGTTACACGCAGTGTTGAATGAACATTTTCATATTCTCAGTTTTAAAGTAACCATTGTTCTAAATATTCTGGAAGGCCATTCAACAGTCTACTATAAGAACTATAAAAAGTATCTGTGCCCCTTAGCCTTTTAAGGAAAACTGGAAATCCCCACAAAGGTGTGCACAAATTTTAATCAAAGCAAATATGTATTAGTGAGTGAGTGGTTAAATAATACCTAACACCTTCAGGAACTAGACGGGGCAACATTTAAAACTCAGAGCGTGACTTTACTCCCTCACTCCCCACTTCTCCTGCCCTCCTCCCTTTCTAAAAATAAATTGAGTAATGAAAAAAATAGTTAAAAAAACATTTTTAGG
>NW_003852586.1:26825-30113 GCF_000181295.1 Otolemur garnettii
GGTGTAATTTTGACAATCCAGCCTCACACTCCACAGTGTATAGACTTCTCATATTTTTACATTCAAAGGTTTATATATATTTGTATCTTTTTCTTAAGATTGAAACAAAAAATTATAATTTTAGAAAATACGTGGAAGTTTTTCAGTTTTAATAAGAGCATTTAAGAATATTTAACATTCTGAAATATTTACAATTTTACACTCAAAATGTAAAACTCTGCAGTGATTTACATATTGATTTCCTGTGTGTGTTAGATTATACCTCAGGAGAATGATACCCGCTCCAGCCTGACGTACAAGTACATCATCCACGAGGACTCGGTTCCCACCATCAACAGCAACAACGTCATCCAGGAGGAGTTAGACACTTTTGAGTGGGCTTTGAAGAGCTGGTCTCAATGTTCCAAGCCCTGTGGTGGAGGTAACAATTGAATACATTTGTTATACTACAGTGTAATTCATATAAAGCCAATCTTGCTTCTGCCTTAGAAACTGTCTCTAGTTGAGGCCATGATCTGAGAAACCCAAACATACCACCGAAACATTAATACAAAACGTTTTTATGGAGATCTTGGAATGAGCACAGGACGGGACCCTTCCTAGCAGGGGCAGGCTGGACGCCCCCTGCCCTGCCTATCGGGGTTCTCACCTCCTGCACTCACTGCGGTGGTGCCCTTCACACTCCAAGCTCGCCAGACTCCAGAATGCTCCCGAATTGTGGGTGCCACCGCCTGCCCTTCCTGTCTGCCCTTCAAGTACACGCAGTCAGGCAGCTCAGCAGCCTCCATTTATCCCATCATCTGTTCCACTAGTTCTGAACAAGAGCTCCAGCACCACACTGGCCTAGACAAAATTCTTCCCAATGGGCAGGAGAAGGCCAGGGGCTGTGACAAAAATGACAGGGAGTAATTGAGAACAGAAAGAAATTGTCCACAGTAAGGAATGCCCGTCCAAACCATTTGTTTTCTAAATTCAAGGAGGTATTTCCAAAAGGTTTTTTGAGGGGGTGTAAATATGTTTACTTAATTGTTTTAAGTCACACTTTTTGTCCATTACAAGATACTTGATTAGTTTAGACTCCCTGCTGCTGGTTCAGGTGCCCCCCTGGCCGTGAGATTCCTCAGGGACACTCTCCTCTGTCTGCAGCCTCTCCTCTGTCAGCAGACCTCATCGTTTGGAAGGAAAGATTGTTGCAAGAGGCTTGTCGTTCGTCAACTAACTTTGATTTCCTTCTCTTCCCTTATTTCTAGGATAATCTTTCTTGAGTGAATGCGTGGGTGAATGCATAAGTAGGGTTATTCCCCAGTGAAAATCCTTCTGTCTCCTAACGTGTTGCCCTGAAGACACAGCATCCATCATGTTACATAGTGCCCTTGCCCCAAATGAATAACCTGACGCTCCTTGACAGGACACCGTTCAGCAGAGCCAAACTGTGGAACATCTTACAAAATGACCAAATGCCATGAGAGACAAAAGAGGTTCAGAAATTATTCCTGATTGTTGGAGGCTAAAGAGACCTAAGAGTTAAATGCAACACATGGTTCTTGACTGGAAAATCATTACAAAGAAAACTGGAAATGTTTGGTTATGGTCTGAACGTGAGATAACAGCATTGGATCTGCACCTACATTTCCTGATTTAAGAGTTACTTGTAGTTATGTAAGAGAGTTATATACTATTATGAAACATATGCTGAAGTAGTTAGAATCGAAGATCAGAAAGGCTATAACTTTCTTTCAAATGGCTTAGAAAATAATATGCACATAAAAAAGAAATATAGCAAGTGTGGTGACATAGTCATAAAAGATTAATCCAGATGCAAGGTCCACACGTGTTCATTGTACTTTCCTTACAACTTTCTATATGTTTGAAATTTTTCAAAACTACATATGTATGTCTGTATATGTATACACATCTGTATACACCCATCTGTATATATACACATCTATATACACCCGTCTGTATATATATACACATCTATATACACCCATGTGTATATATATCATGTGTGTATATATGTATACACACAGACACATACAGGGTGTCCCAAAAGTCACTCCCAAAGACACCCTACATAGGGAAAATGGGAAATTGTAGCTAAATGTACCTTTATTTACAAAATATTCATTACAAAATTATATAAAATATTTACAAAATATTGTCTACATGTAGGCCACCTCTTTGTAAAATTGCATAGTGAATGTTCTGTAAACAAAGACACATTTAGCTACAATTTACTATTTTCCCTATGTATGGTAACTTTAAGGGTGACTTTTGGGACACCCTGTAGGTGTGTGTATATATTTGCAAGTGTGTGTGTGTGTGTGTGTTTACAGAAGGTGCCAAAAAAAGTATAAAAACATTTTAAGAATAGAAAATAAAACTGTATTAAAATTGTAAGACTCAATATATACATGATAACGTTTGTTACATTGTATATCATATCTTGTATCTCTTGTAATTACAGAAGGCAAACATAACTTGAGTATTACAACTTTAATACTTTAATATACTTTTCCTTTCTTAAAATGTATAAACATTTTTTGGCAACCTCTCTCTCTCTCTCTTCATATATACATATATATACAATTAAAAGTTGGTGGTCGAGAGGCCCCCACCCAGCACTCCCTGTAACTTCAGGATAAAGTCCAAACACTCATCTGACCCTGAAGCCTGTCAGGATCCGAGCCTTTCTGTCTCTTGCCTCTTCACATATACTTCAGCCATCTGAGGACCTGAGGTTTTCCAGACATGTAATTTCCTTGGCTTTGAGAACAATTCTGCTTCATTTCCCTTACCCAGTATTGAACTTGAAGACTGCGCTGCACTGGTCCTCCAGCGGAGGAAGCTCAGTCTCTGCTCCTCTGGCGCCCCCTGCAGTAAGTTGTTCACATAGCACTAGCACAGCCCACCCGGCTGAGTACCAACTGTCACACTAGCCTGTGTCCATTTACAGCCCAGTTCATTAATAAGTACACAGTTGCTATCTAATAAATGAAAATATCCAACAAATGTAGGCTCTGAAAGGATAAGGATGTTGTTTTCTTTAATTCCCTTGGGGATCTCCAGCACCTATTGTGGTGACTGGCTTATTGTATGCACACAATCAATATTATTGAATGAATGACTCAATGTATGAAGGATTGAATGAGTAATCAAATATCTGAGAGCATGAGTAAGTGATTAAACCCAAAGAAACGTATTTCCTTTTCCAGGTTTCCAGTACACTAAGTATGGTTGCCGTAGGAAAAGTGATAATAAAATGGTCCACCGCAGCTTCTGTGAGGC
>NW_003852586.1:30385-33059 GCF_000181295.1 Otolemur garnettii
ATACTTGGTAATTATTTATTTCCATCTAAGTAAAATGTTTCTGCTTTTATTTTTTAACTCTTTCAGGGAGTTGGGCTTGATATCATACATTGAATTTTCACTGCACCATTTTATAAGCCCTACCCAGTGCACAGCCACAGATCACACTTCTTCCTTCCTAATACTTCTGGTATTGATCTAACATACCTTTTCAATATCAATAATATCAACATTCAGAGTTGGTATGAACCTGTGTCCTTAATACCTGAGTCCCATGCTCTGGTACTATGTTTCCGTTCTTATAAAATTTTGTTTATCATAGAGTTAATGACTGTATTGCATTTATATTAGATTTTTTATTACCTTTCACTAATTCATCCCCAGGCTTTCCTCCTAAGTATCAATTCCCTCTAAATACTGACCATTCTTAAGTGTCCCACCACCTCCATCTAATGGAGAAGGAGAGTTCTGAGAGAACAGAGAGTGGTCCGTTCTGGCTGCCGCCTGGCGTTTAACTGGCTCCATCCTAGGGTTTGTTTCCACCACCCTCCTAGGGACCCACTGCCTCTCTCTTGTGTGGGCCGCCTCCCTTCCCGTGTGATTAGATTTCTTATCCCTGGGTTCACTCACTCCCTCATTCATTCTGGTGGGTCTCACCTTCCAGTAGCATCATTAAAACAGAATATACAAAGTTCTATATATAAATTGCATTCTTAGACATCTAAGTACATGAGGTTAAAGTATAAAGTTATATGAAAACTCTCTCACTTTTGATAATCTGGACACACATACGTATATATACAGCCGCAAACTACAAGATCCCTGAGACCCCACGGTGTCACGTTCCTTCCCAGACATCAGTATTGCTGCTGGCATGTCGGTTGCCTTTCTGACTCCTGCCTAGTTCTTTTTATGTGACCTATTTTTGCTAGTCACCGTTTCTCACTCACTGTCCTGTGTACCTGTAGACATTTTTAAAATCAAAAAATGGTAATTGTACATAGTTAGGTGGTACCATGGTACCACATTTATATTATGGGATGATTAAATCAAGCTAACTAACCCATACATCACACCCACTATTTATCTTTTTGTTCTGGTACAAACATTTAATTCTCTCTTAGCAATTTTGAAACATGTGCTATAATATTATTAACTATAGTCACCATACTATTCAGTGGATCTCTAAAGTTATTCCTTTATTCTGTGACCAGCGTGTGCTCATTCATTCCTCTTTTCTCCTGCCCGGTCTCTGGTTACCACGTTCTCCTCTGTGTTCTGGGAGTGAGCTGATGGGGCAGTTGTCTCTGTCACATTCACATCACTCAGCATAGAGTCCTCCAGGTTCTTTGATGTTGTCACGAATGATTCCTACAGGCTTTTTAAAATATGAAATTGATATCTTTCTTCTTTGGAAGATTTTGTTATATTTTTTCTCTGAAAAATTTCTCATATTTTTCAGTGTTCTTTTTTTCTAGGATATTTGTAATTCAGATTTTCTCTCCTATTATACAGTGTTCCACTGAATCTTTCGTTTTTGCTATTGTATCATAATATTTAAGATCTATGTTTTGGTCGTCAAGTATTCCTTTCTGAAGACATTTGTTTATTTCAGATTTTTTATTTCTTTTAGGACATCAAAAGTTATTTTCTTTTTCCACATCATTTCTTTCGAGTTTTTTTCTTCTCTTTCTCTCCTCCCTCCCCACCCCACCTCCACCCGCTTCATCCTTTGTGTCTGGTGGTTTGGGCTATTCATTCATACATAAAAATGCTGCGTGACCAAGACTGCCTGAAGTTTGCTTTACATTTGAGACGTGTTAGCTGGTGGGCTTCACTATAGTGTGATATGGCTTATCCATTTCATTGAAAGACCCTCAGTTAATGGTATGTGTAGGGCTTTTCGTATAAAATGATCAGATTCCATACAGAGGAGCTGTTCTGTAAGTTGTATGTGTGTAGGTGTCTAGAGTGGTCTCACAGTTTCACATAGGGGCTTTTAAATAACCCTCTATTTGTACTATGGTTTCCTTCTCTCTTGATCATGTCTGTGGTACTCTGTTAAAAGCATGGTCCATGTTCTATAGAGAATAAACATCATGTCTTCATCTGAATTGGAAAAGGGGTAATTACTCTCTGTGCTTAAAAATCACTCTTCATCAGTCCTCCAGATTTCCACCCTGACCTTACCCTCCCTGTCAGAGCCCAGGCTCTACCGGGACCACTAAGCCTATAATTTCTAAAATGCTGTGTGCAAGTCAGTTTGCCTTCAAGCTCATACCATGAACTTAGACTTCATCTTCTGAGCTTGGCTGAGTTAGCTGCCATGTGTCCAACTGCTTTCTAGGTCCCAAATTATGTTCCATCTCAGCTGGAATATGGAGGCATGAGAAAGCTCTGTTAATTATCCTTGCCTTTGTGGGTTTAAACATTTGTATCATTTATTGTCCTTCTGGGGATTTCAGGATGGAAGAAAGGTCACCAGGGGACCTACAATGTGAAGTGCACTTCTCATACAATGTTGGTCTTTATGTGAGAGTTGCTGTTGAGGTCTTCAAAACTGAGCAAAACTCCTCAGCTCAGTTGCCACAATACATTTTATTTTCAGTTTAATAAGATAAGATAGTCTTAAATGGTGAATATTAAAGGCTACCAAGGCTAACGTTATCATGGTTATAATTTGGTTCTTCATATA
>NW_003852586.1:33366-34614 GCF_000181295.1 Otolemur garnettii
TTGGTGGAAGTAGTTTTTACCCAGCCCGAGCACTCTTTAACCTTTGGTCAGACCCACTAATAAGAATAGTGAGTTATCCAAACAGCACAGCCGTCTCAGACAGCCTTCCGGCAACAACTGCAGAAATGCAGTGGTCATCTCAGCTGGAATATGAAGGCCAGAGAAAGCTCTGTAGATTTCACAAAAGGCAGCATCCACCAAGTCAGTCTGTCCTGGCCATGGTCAGGCTTCCTTTCTGCCTCCCTGCAGACCGTCAGGCGGGGGTGACTGGGTGCCAGCCCGGAAAGTTGGCTCACGTCTCAACCTAACATGACAGCCTCCCAGTGGCCTAAGGAAGCTACTGTGGATCCTACTTGAGGGAAAGAGAAGTTCTCAGCGGCAAAAATAGTAAGGCATGAAAAATATTTACAAAATATTCTTCACACAGTCTTATGAAACATTTACAAAATATTCTCTGCATTTGCCACTTCTTTGTAAAATTCTGTAATAGATATTTTGAAAATAAAAGGTCACGTTTATTCACTTTCTACAATTGGTCACTTTCTACAAAAGTTTTCTTGCAGGCAAACTGACTTGCACACAGCATTTTAGAAACTACAGGCTTAGTGGTCCCGGTAGAGCCTGGGCTCTGACAGGGAGGGTAAGGTCAGGGTGGAAATCTGGAGGACTGATGAAGAGTGATTTATTCTAAAAAAGGTCACTTTCTACAATTTCCCATTGTGACCTTCAGCACAGCTTGTGGAAGCTCAGGCCTGTTGGAGTCGTGGGACGTGCGCCCTTGTTTCCGACACTGTCCCCTGGCCTGCAGCGCAGCCCATAGGTCAGGACTCGGGGAGCCCCCCCGGGCCCTGCGGGGTGGGGTGCTCTGCTCTGCACACGCCAGTGACACTGCCTGTTCTCGACCCTTCCCGCAGCTGGGTGGCGGAGGCGTGGGAACACTGCACCCGGACCTGCGGGGCCTCGGGCTCGCAGCTGCGCACCGTGCGCTGCCTGCAGCCGCTGCACAACGGCAGCAGCCGCTCCGTGCCGGCCAAGCACTGCGCCGGAGACCGCCCCGAGAGCCGCCGGGCCTGCAACCGCGTGCCCTGCCCGGGGCACTGGAAGACCGGGCCCTGGAGCGAGGTGAGCCGGTGCAGAACGCGCGCTGCCTGTTTTAATTTGACCTGAACCCCAAGTAGGCTCTGCACGAGCCGACAGTCAATGCATGTTTTGTAATAACCAGAAGGTGTTAGAAAAATCAGTACTTTG
>NW_003852586.1:35636-36139 GCF_000181295.1 Otolemur garnettii
GCCCATCTACCAGAGTAATCCCACCTCACCCGCCCATCTACCAGAGTAATCCCACCCTCACCTGCCCATCTACCAGAGTAATTCCACCTCACCTGCCCATCTACCAGAGTAATCCCACCCTCACCCGCCCATCTACCAGAGTAATCCCACCTCACCTGCCCATCTACCAGAGTAATCCCACCCTCACCTGCCCATCTACCAGAGTAATCCCACCTTCATGCACCAGTCTCATCTCCAGGACCCAAACTGCCAGCTTCCCAGGTCACACCTTTCCTGGAAGCTCCTCTGCGTTTGTGAGTCAGAGAAGCTCACCTGAAGGTGGGCATAGAGGGGGGTTATCACCCCGATTTCCAGTCTGTGATTGCCACCCGTGCACACACTGCCCACAGAGCCACCCCAACTTCCAGTCTGGGATTGTCACCCGTGCACACACTGCCCACAGAGCCACCCCGACTTCCAGTCTGTGATTGTCACCCGTGCACACACTGCCCACAGAGCCACCC